>NC_061520.1:4212500-4222500 GCF_022379125.1 Scophthalmus maximus
CGCTGCCTGTTCGGAAATTTATTCCGCCCTGGAGTTTTCTCTGAGTTCACTTCATAAAGCCTCCCACATTTTTCAGGTCCTGCATTCCTCTTGAAAATGCGTCAACGAAATGTACAGACGCGCGAGACTTTCCACTCTGACTGTGGGGAGTGAAACTTTCTGGAGATAAAGACGGAACTCTGCATTAAAGTGTGAGTGTGTGTGTGAGTCAGTTCTGCTTCGAGATGATTATCTGCTCCGTCAGAGCTTCGGCCGAGAGTGTTAAATGTGTCTTTTCCTTCCGGTCACGGCCGCTCACGACTGACGCTGATTGCTTCTGATTGGTCAGCGGCAAACCTGGATTAGTGCTGATTGGTCAATTGCAGGAGGTCGCGACCTCGACACATGATTCAGGTGGCGGTTTTGTTAGTTCTGCGTTTACTGCGTGTGCGTGTGTGTGTGTGTGTGTGTGTGTGTGTGCGTGTGTGCGTGTGTGCGTGTGTGTGTGTCAGTGAGGTCAGGATTAATCGGGTGGAGAGGTCTGACTGCAGGTCAGCGAGTCAGTTTGTCTTTTTTTTTTTTCGTTGGCCACCCAGTCAACTATAAGATTGGACTCTTTTTTGTGTTAAAGAAGAGTGTGTGTGTGTGTGTGTGTGTGTGTGTGTGTGTGTGAAGTAAGAAATCACACATGCGGGTGCACAGATCAATACTGCAGGTGGTGCAAAACCATATTTCTGGACATGTTGAGTTTTGAGACTTTGGAGGCGGAGTCAGTGACTGACGCTCCCTTCTTTTGATTGGTCGGACTGGACTGACCACCTGCACTTATCAAAAAAGGAGAAGAGTAATGCCGCTGGCCGACAGCTCTCCCGGCTGTAGTCGCTGGCACGGATTTAAAAATAACTAACATGTGCATTGGGTCGAGATGTTTCTGTGGCAACTGTAAACCTTCTGGATCGTACATGTAACAGCTGTCGACACAAAAAGCCCCTGTGACATGTTGTCTAAGCTCTATTTACTCGTGTTATGGACATTAAAGAACTGGCTAAATCAATGTTCTTCTTCTTTTTCTACAACTGCGACATTGCCCCCCGACTTATTCTTGATAATTCTGCTGCCACGAAGGAGGTTAGAAGATCAGAGATAGACTGAGGCGTGGAGTGTTCCAAGTGACCAATCAAAAGAGGGGATGGTCAGTCACTGGCTCCGCCTCCAAGGTCTCAATGCTCCGGCGAGCGACTCGACCACCAACACCCGGTCGGTCACGGACACTCGTGTTTGATGAAAGAAAACTAAAACATTTTCCGTTACACAACGTTGTTAAGTTTAATGAAAAAAAAAAAAAAAGGTTTCCGAGTTTGGAAAACCAAATGATTCCAGACGCGCAGACGGACAAACTGATCATTATCTCCCCACCTGAAGTTTCCGCCTGGGACATAAATAAAAGGACATATGGTGCTTCACAAATATATAAACTTCTTTTGGAAAGTCTTCACAATGGTTGAAATAAAATGTATTATCAGCAGATTTTATTGAGGATGTAGCCGTAAAATTAAATGACGGATTATGTCTTTGTCCCATTTTATCTTCTATATCCCACATTTTGATGGTTTTATCTCGGTTCCTCCCACCTGAACCGCAGCAAATCCTTAATCTACGTTCATGAATTACGATCGGTGACTGGGACTTTCACCGTGTGTCCACAGCGGCTTGCTGGTCCTTTCTCATTTTGCACTTTGCTTCAATGCGGCGGGAACGTTTACTGCAGCGGAGTCGAATCAACAGGATCATAAACTGAGCGTGAATGACCGTTTGTGTGTGTGTTGGTCGGTCGGTCCGTGTGTGTGTGTGTGTGTGTGTGTGTGTGTGAAAGAACTTCGGATAATTGCAAACATTCGTCAAAGATTTCAAGCAGAGCAGAGGCACCGAGAGCTCTGGGTGTGTGCCCAACACCTGTACAGCACACGTGTGAGAGTGTGTGTGTGTGTGTGTGTGTGTGCGTGTGATTGATTGCTCCCCATGATTAACCCTGATTGCCTGCAATCAGGAAGGTGATTAAATCTGGATTTGCTTCATTAAAATGTTAAGCGTGTGTGCGCGCGTGTGTGTTTTGTGTGCGTGTGTGTGTTTTGTGTGCGTGTGTGTGTTTTGTGTGCGTCTGTGTGTGTGTGTGCATGTGTGTCCGCTGCGGTCGAGGCGAGAGTTGAAATATGATTTGCACAGTGAACTAAAGAAAGCGTTTGTCTGCGCCGACGTAACTTCTGTTCTGTTTTATTTTCGGAGGGAAACGTCAAACTGACCGAAAGTCTCCGCGCCTCCGTTTGAAGGAAACAAACTTGAGTTTGACCTTTGGTCAAAATCAAACGGATCAAAAAAGTAACAATAAAACCTGAAGGCTCGTTCTCAGTAATATAGGATGTGTGGATGGATGTGCGGACAGAAATCTAGATAGATGTGACGTCTCGAACGACTTAAACAGTGCGTTGATTATCTGAATAACTGCCAGTGCCAATTAACTGTCTGTCCATTGATTGATTCATCAATTAACTGTTGCAGATCCACGAGTTTAAAATTAAATCTATAGTTCCACGAATTGACCCGAACGTTTTCTCAGCATAAATTGTACGAGGTGGAGTTTTCGAGGAATAAAGGAGCCGACGAGATGAAATCAAGCACAGAAGAGGGAATATCCAGCTCTGTTACCGTGGAGATTGTACGGTTGCTTCTATCATCATCATCGTGTTTTTGTCTGGTGATGATTTCATATTTTTCTTTTACCATTTTCTGCTGCTGGCAAAAAACTTTTTCTGCTACTTTTCTCTTTGTGCTTTTTACCATCAAACAAACTTGCCCCTATAAGAAAAGCAACAGAAGTGTGTTTTGGCAGATTGACGCAAGTGACTCACTGACTGCTGTAAAAGACTGATTATTGGAACCCCACAGAGGCCTGAGGGGAGGCGGGCCGAGAGCCGGGCCGGATCCTGGAGGATCAAGTAACACCAGGCTGCTGCTGCTCGCCGCTCGGCAACATGACGGCGTGTTAGTCTGAGCTTTCATGCATCATTAAAAAGTCAAATAAATAAAACGAGGTCTCCGAGTTTTCACTCCACATTTGGTCTCTCTCCTCAGTTTGCGTCATGTGTCCAGCTCAGAGGTCAAGAGGTAGAGGTCATCAAATCACCAGAGGTATCTCCACTTTAATCTCCTCTTTAAAGCTCCGGTGTCTCTGGTTAACGCACACACACACACAAACACACACACACACAAACACACACACACACACACACACACGGACACAAACGCACACACACACACACACACACACACACACACACACAAAGTTGCCCCTTCGACCACACACTCACACACAAACACACACACACACACACACACACACACACACACACACACACACACACACACACACACACACTCACACTCACACACGCACACAGGTAGCAGAAAAAAGCCCGGGTCTGTTCAGCGTTGCGAGCCTTTGATCGGGGTCCAATCAAACGCAACAGTCACAGAACAGCAGCCGCAGTTTCTTTGTTCCTTTTTGTTGTGGCGGAGGAGTGCGCTGTCGCTGAACAGAGAGAAAACAGCAGGATTAGATAAGAGCTGATTCCTCACCCGTCTGCGCTGTGTCTTATATTATAGATGTCAAACACCAGCACACATCATCACACGCCAACAACACCTCCGGTTCACACAGCACACATCTGTACACACAGGTACACACTGTGTGTGTGTGTGTGTGTGTGTGTGTGCGAGCCGCTTCACACGCCAACACAGAAAACATCTGGCCCTCTGCTGCTGATCTCTGACAGAGAGTCTGGCAGCGTCGTTGACGGACGGCGACCGAACCAGACTTCGTCAGAAAAGTTCACTTTTTATAAAACAAGAACTCTCACGAGATATCCCCTCTTTGGAAACTCTGCTTTCTTTTTTTAGAACAGCTCCAGAGAGGAACATGAAGTATCTATTAAAGTTGGTTTTTTTTGTACTCATGTTGTGAACATGTTGTCCTGATGGAAGTATATACATGTTGAGAATCACTTCCTCTCTGTTCTCACCGACATTATTGCCACATTTTCCAATGAAAACCACGACATAAATCCCTTAAACTTAAACCTCCCACGCACAAATGCGTGCGGCCCTCGATGCCTGCTGCAGCTACAGCGTCCACCATGGGAGGCGTTCAGGGAACACAGGTACATTTCAGTTTCTACCGATAGCCCCACCACCAACACATGACATATTTACATGTTGCTCCTGCTTTATAGTTCGAATACTCACACGTGTATGTGTGCGTGTACATGGTATACAGCTGGTATGGCTTAGTGGTTTTGCACCGCTGACTTTGGTACGGGATGGTCGGAGTTCGATTCCAGGTAATCCCAGTGTGGGCCCTTAGGCGAGGCCCTTAATGCTGCATGCCTCGATGATTGTGAGTCACTTTGGACAATAGTGTTTTTGGGAAAATCAATTTTCCATTAATGAGTAAGAAGTTTAATCAAGCACATTTCTTCTTTGTCATCTTGAAGGTGGAGGTTTTCAAAAAATCGCTCCAGAAAAACATGGTCACGTGACAGTGGTATGAAGAGCGGAGAAAAGTTCAAACGCTGGTTCTTTTCCCTCCTGCACACAGCTCTTCCATCCCCGTGGGAAGTGTGTGTGTGTGTGTGTGTGTGTGTGTGTGTGTGTGTGTGTGTGTGTGTGTGTGTGTGTGTGTGTGTGTGTGTGAAGATGGAGCTGTCAGTCCTGGAAAGTTACAGAAAGAGGTTGCACACACCGCTCGTACTGGTGTGAAAAAGGAGGAGGTTCATTTTCTAAAGGTTCTTTGACGAACAGTTCCGATGAAGCTTCCCGGCGGCTTGTGACTTTAAAGAGTTTTAATGTTGATGTTCCCTTCACCACTTCACCTTGTGACAACGTGACGGCGGACACTGTTGCACCGCTGGCGGGATCAGACGCCTCAGAAACACACGACACAGACGTGAGCCTCTCGCCTTCCTCCACGCCTTCTTCTCAAACTCGCGAGTTTGTCTTCAACACATTTACACACAAAGTATCTTTGGTTAAAAAATCCAACAAACGCACAGCATGTTACCGCCAAGAAGACCCGCACACACACACACACACACACACACACATGCTCGACCAACAATTTGTTGTTTCCGTGACAGTGATCCCTCTGTTTCGTGCGAGTCCGCGGCGTGGCACATGCTAACACTTACAGAGGACGGGGGGGGGGGGGGGGGGGGGGGGGGGGGGGGGGGGGGGGGGGTCTCAGCGTCTCACAGCTTGTGTGCTCAGCGTGTTGGAATCTAACGAGAGCAGGTCCTGCCGGATGATGGAAACCGAAGCGCGGCTGTTGCCGACACCGCGGCCTGTGAGCGGACATCACACTTTTACAAAAAAGAAAAAGTCTTACTTCTTGGCGCATGCATTTTCAAGTTGACACTACAAACAATCTAGTAACAAAAATGTGAGAGAATAAACAAATATAAGAGAGGAAGCAGAAGGGAGAAGCATCAACTTCATGAAAAGATGGACGACATGGCGGCTCCCAAAAGTGAAGCCAAATCGTCTGGATCGCCCCCTAGTGGCTGGCTGAAGTAAAGGTCATAACCCTCCCACCCCCTTGTAGATGCAACATGTCAGAAAGTTAAAAGTATAAAGTTTTCAAATACAGCCTTTTCTTTCTTTGCTGTATTCATAAACTGCCACAACTGGGAAAATAAAGAACAATACTTACAATAACGAATGGTTTCATTCATAAAGATTTGTTTGTGGTTTTTGTTTTTTGTAGACAAACCTCTCACATTTGTATTTTTTATCTTATCCTTTACATTTGTGTATGTGAATATTGCCAGGTTGAATGTTCCCGAGGCTGTTATTTTAATGAAAGTTAAAATCCAACTGGACACAATGTTGTGGCTCACGGGGGCCTCGAACCGCGGCTGCGTCCCATCAGTGCGGTCTGTAGGCGAGCGTCACCTTCACCTCGGCTCCGAGCTGTTGACCTGGTAACCGGAGCGACGTATAGAGTGACACAATCATTTCCCGGTGGGGTCTGAAACCCGACTCCTCCGTTTGTTGTTCTGGCGAGTTCAGGTAGCCGACGTCTCCCGTCGTCTCTCCGCCGCCGCTCAGTTTGTTTGACAGCGCCGCCCCCCGGGGGGGGGGGGGCGCGTCCGGCCGAGAGGCTTTCTACATCCAGATTAACGTTTAAATCTGTGATCAAAGAGTCTTTTCACTCTGACACGCATTATGCATTTAGTTCATTTAATCTTTTTTTAAATTGTATAACTTTCTCTGTTTTCAAATACAGATGTTTCCCGAAGCCGATTCCCACCGAACTTAGTGGGAGGACGGCGTCTGGGCCGAGAGAGAATCCAGTATATACATTTTTTCTTTATTCAAATTTCTTTAACATTGCGGTTTAGAGCATTAATCAACATTTCCTTTCATTTTCCAGGGAACAACACGCAGATTTTGATTAATGTATTTTTCTAAATCCTTCATCATTGTCACTGTTATTATAGTGGCAGATATTTTATTGGCTGCACATTTTTTCAGATTCCTTAGAAAATGATTTGTCCCACAACTGTTGTTTACTGTTGTTACACCGCAGCCTCTTGTTGTGTTGCTTTTTAAAACTGCCTTAATTTACACGTAGTTAAGATAGAAATTAATGTTACATTGGTTTCCGTTGTCCACAGTTTATGTTGTATGGCAAATTAATCATTTAGGTTATCAAACCACTTGCTTTTTTTCTTTCATAGTTCTACTTTAAGAACGACATATACAAGTCTTATAGTTTTCTTTCTTTTCATCAGTTGAAAGTTTAAACTCTGCCTGATTTAATTGTCCAAAGTTGGCAAAGGATTCATACAGAACTAATTTTGAATATTGATTCACTCGACCTGTTGTATAAATATAATAGGAGCGATTTCTGGGGAAGAGAAACACTTTACTTGCTGCATATTCTTTTCCTGTAAGTGCTTACTTTGGATTACTGATGTGAAAAGGTGCTGAACCGACATGTAAGAAGTCGTTTTTCAGCGTCTACTCTATGAATATCTATGATGACATCATTGCTGCTTGCTGAGCTTCGATTCTTTTCTTCTTGTTTTCCAGATAAAACAGATGTGTATCATCCAAACGACCAAAACTATTAATAAATATTTTGTTTGAAAAAAAAGAAGTAATTATGTCTTATGTATCAATCTTCTCTCATCTGAACGCTCGCTCACTCGGTGACACTCCGACTCCAGCTGCTGCTACCTGCTCCAGCTGCTGACCACGGTCCAGATGTTCCCTCGTGTTTCTGTTGTTAGAATAAACTGTAGTAAATAAAGTTTGACTGATTGGATTGCGGGCGACAGTTCAAACATGAGCAGGGCGGCTCGTGTTTCCACCGCCAGTCTAAACACTTCCTGGTCCGGGCGGTGTAGACGCTGTTTGTTTTTTCATGGCGGGTCCAGTGGCGGGCAGCTGGCGGACGCGGGACGTCGTCCACCATTTTGGGTCAGCGAGCTTAAATGTCGGAATCGATAACGTTCAAAACGTGCAGATTTTACTCCCCCAAGTGTTCTTTCCTCCATTTCCTATTCAAGACCACTGCCTCCAACACTCCCCCCACCCTCTACTTTTTAGTATTTCATTCCCATTCAAAACCTCGGGCCCACACATTTCCAACCGTCTGCTCTTTTCTGGTTCATTATCAAAATCTCAAAACTCCAGATTTCTCCCAGAACCAGTTGTGTCCTTGTATTTCCCCCTCATTACCTCCGCTCTCTGATGTCATCGCCCCCCCCCCCCCCCCCCCCCCCCCCCCCCCACCTGCCTCACAACCTCTGATCCTCGATCTACTGTCGGAGACTTGAGAAACAAAGAGGACGGTCGGTCTGTGCTGCTCTTTTCTTCCCTCCGCCCGGGACCTCTCATTGGACGAAGCGGCAGATGAGAGGAGACAAGAAAGAAAAGAAAAGATGTATTCAACTTCCTTGTGCTTTTTCTAAAACCTAAAACTTCCACTTTGGGATTCATTGTGTTTCTTCTGAGAAAAAAACGAAACTAAAAGAATTCTCTGCATTCATTTTTAACAGAGGTTGTCGAAATGAAGGACCACACACACACACACACACACACACACACACACACACACACACACACACACACACACACACACACACACACACACACACACACACACACACACACACACACACACACACACACACACACAAGCCTTCGGGGACAATTTACAGTTCAGCGTCTTGCCCGAGGAAACACTCGAGTTTTCCGGAGGAGCCGGGGGATCGAACCACTGACCTTGTGGTTAAGTGGACGACCACCGCTGGGAGGTGAAACTTCCCTTTGTTTAAAACCCAGTTCTTGACCAGACTCCAGCAGCCCTTTAAATTCAAGCCCTGCCTCTTTAAAAGTTTAATTTCCCAATAATTGCGGGTGTGTGTAGCAGAAGCCGGAGGTGCGTGTGCGTTCCTGCAGCAGAATGTTTACAATATGAAGAGGATGATTTTTTGTTTTTCTCTAAGTGGGAGAGAGAGACGATGCATGAAGAGGGGGATTAACTGAAGGACAGAGGAGGATCGCGTCTCTTAAAATGTCAGCGTTTGCCTCCATTTCTCCTCCCGCAGTCTCCAGCTCGGACAGCGCAGACTTTACGCACACGCACACGCACACACAAACACACACACACACACACACACACGCACACACACTTTACAATCGTACCTGTTTATGTTGACTCTTGGCCTCGGTTCCTTCTCTCTGCGTGTGTCTGCACAGTTGCATCATGTGTCTCTATACGAGAGCTCTGGACTTTTGGCAGGTTTATTCCTTCTCTGGTTCTGATCTTTATTTGATTTCTAAATATCGCCGACCCCCCCCCCCCCCCCCCCCCAATGAGCCGTCGACATCGCCGTCTCGTACCGTCTTGATCTCGGCTCGTCTCTGTTTCGACTCGCCGTTCTAAATCACGGTTTAAAGAGTTCCTCTTTGAACCTTGAAACGGGAGAACTGCAGGCATTTCCTATATCAAGTTTCAGGGATTTAAAAAAAACGTCTTAACCGCAGCAGACAAGTGGCTGAAATAACTTAACCTGCTATTATCTAAGCGCTCGCATCACATTTATTTATCCCTTATTCAATCTGCCAGCTCGACTGGCGTCGGGGGGCCGCGACGGGCCCCCGTTGGCTCCGAGGGATTTCCAGACCCTCTGCCTGAAAGCTTCGGACGCCGGGATTGGTCCGGTACTCTCCCAGCATTCCAAGGTGGACGACGAGAGGCGCCACCTGTGCCTTCCTCTCACCAAGGTCGTCCCCAGCGGAGAGGAACTACGATGCGGGCAACCGGGGAGTTGTTGGCCATAAAGGTGGCCCTGGAAGAATGGCGTTTCTAGTAGTGCTCTTTTCATTAAAGGGGCAGTACGCATTTCTGGTGAAAGCTTGTTTCTCTGTTTGTTGTTGTTGTGCACATTACAACCGACCGAATACACCCAACCGAGCTTTACTAGCGTGTTGGAGAACCTTCGGTGGCCTTCAGGAAACCTTTAAACATGTTTTGATTCATTTCGTAGATTCAAAGGCCTCGTTCTACGGCAACGACAAAACAACGATTATTGGTTTCAGGCGGATTTTACACAAATGAAAACATTGTTACGATTCTCGCATAGGTTCTCGCACGAGACGTCGTCTGGAGCTCGTCTCGCGTGATGCGACTCGGAAACAAGCAGTTGTCAAAAAGCTCGGCCCCTGTCCAGCTAAAGAAGATGTATCCTGGAGCAACATCTCCGCGCGGCAGACATCGGACTGACATCGATCTTCTCCTTTAAAAATCCCGGCAACAACACGTGTGTTTCTCAAAACCGCTGGATTGCTCCTTTAACGTTTGACCACCACTGTGAGTGAACGTTGACGGCTGGCCCGTGTCCGCTAACATCAACTGGGCCGCGTGCGGATGTTCCACGCACATCATTTCTCACATGGA
>NC_061520.1:4227500-4322500 GCF_022379125.1 Scophthalmus maximus
CAGCGATGCATGCCGCTGTGTGGTCCAGAGGACGCGTTGGGCCTCCTCGGTATCTGACCACAGACGCCCGCAGGACATCTGAGCGTTCTGTTCTGTTTTTTTGCCTCCATTAAGGTAATCGAGGCTTGTTTTAAACATTCGCGGGCGCCCGGGCCCTCGATAACGCCGCACCACCTCTCGCGCTCTTAACCCACTTCGTGTCCCACTTCGTTCCTTCGTGCTGCTCCCATGAGGTCATTGAGTGGGAAATAAATAACTTGTTAAAAAGCACCCGCTGTTCACGGCAACGTGGCAACGACGGATTCTAAAACGCTGGAAAATTAAAGTAAAAATTAGATCACACACGGCTGGAACCCCCCCCCCCCCCCCCGTCCCAAAATCAGACATCGCGACAGCAGGCAAATAATCTAACGCTTGACTTTCATAAGTTCAACCCCAATGCTTCCGGTGTTTAACGTAGTCGGGACCTTAACGGAGCCAACGAGGAAGGAAAAGGAGGAGGTTCAAATGCGAACGACGTGGTCGACGCACTTACGGGGCGGCGGCTTTCTCCATTAAAGCAAGTGGAGGATCTCACACAAAACACAAACAGCTTGAGAAGCTCCATGATCCAACGACCAAAACTCATCTCAAATCTTTCGAGTCATGTGTTGTTCACCCGAAGGCTCAGCGGGAAAAATCCGTTTGAACGACGGTCGGGATCAATGTCGCCGTTTGAACGAGACGCCCCCCCCCCCAAAAAAAATAACATGGAAGTGAGTCGTGAAGTGTCACAGGCAATAAAAAAATTCATCAATGGTCTGTTATGGAATTTGCAGCCACCAGAAGATTGTGCAACACTTTTACTGTCGGTCGGAGCTCTGAGGATTCAAACTGAGTCAGTCGGAGCATTAAAATTGAACATTAAAAAGCATAAACCACGAGCGGAACCGCGTCTGTGTGGGTGGGGGTTCCCGACATCAGGCCACGTTCATTGAGCCGCACATTTCTTTGGGTGTTTCCTCCTCTGGTTGCCGGGCACTCGGATCGGACAACCGTCGCTCGCGGAGCTTCCGTGCATTTTTGTCGCGAGGCTCCACAATTGTTCTGCTGCCTACTGACCCCGGGCAACCTCCAGTGTTTCCAAAGGTCCTGAGTTGCAGCGTCACAACTCTTTCTGGCACATGCAGCAGATTTAAGGCGATTTAAGCGCACGCGTCGAACTCGGCACACGCGCAGTTCCGCACACAGACCTCCAGGAGAAGGAACAAGCGTGAGAATCTAGTTCTAGTTTACATCTCGCCGTGGTTTTCCTACCCGAGTGTGAGAGCTGCAGCCGCGGTCCGGTCTGGCTCCGGGGGGATGTGGCGTCCGGAGCAGCGTCGGCGCCGACGGGCTGCGGCCACAGCAGCGGGAGGAGACACATCATCAGCACCTGTGGAGACGGCGCCGCTCCTCCGGCGGCGACTCCCGAGGCGGCCGCCATCGCTGGTCGCTTTCGTCGCTGGCGTGGAGGGGAAGAAGTCGGTTGGACGGAACCCGCCGGTCACATCACACTGTGGGCCGCAGCTGACTGGAGATGGACAGAGACACGCCGATGTGAGCAATTTGCCAAAGAAAGCACCATTCTGCATCGGTACCGTGCATTTAGCTCGGGAAGCAATGAACCTGTTCCACATCCGTCACGACGTACGTCATGATATGGCAGTTTTTAATATCGCGGCTCAAACAACCAACATGTCAAAAAATACATCAGGATGACTCATTTGAATATCTGCAGTGGCATAACCCTGTCATTGGAAATTGACATGTCTGCATGTCTTGACCCCAACCGCAGAATCTTAACCAAGATCCTACTGTGGAGTTTTTTTCTGGCGAGCGACGCGGACAAAGTACCAAGAGGTCCCATTAGTGAGACATTCCCCCGGATGAGCGAATTGCGGTACATGTGGTACTGTACGTTCATGCAGGCGGACGGATCCCAGACCAGCGACCAGCCTGCACACAGAACACGCTGCTGCGAGACAACACCAGCCCTTTTTCCCGTCTGTTTGAAAAAGCAGAGGACATAACGGTGACCAGACACAGCGTGAAGCCACCATTTGCATGATATTATTAAAATATATACATATATATATATATATATATATATATATATGTGGTAATCAGACGTCGGAATAAATCACCTATTTATCGAGACGACATGAATCCGATACTCGCAGGAAATTTAATTCAAAAACCACCTGGCTCCGATACGTTTTCGGGCTAAACGTGCAAAATATCAAGTCTAATTGAATCACTGCACATTGGCAAAATGAAAAAAAAACAGAGAACATATAGTTTTCCCCTCTGCTCTTTGAATGTATCCCGAGCAAACACCTGAGTAAATGTCTGTCAGACAGGAACGGTGCACACGTGGGCAGTTCGGGCCGGGCGGCTGTGTTACTGCGGGAATGTAGCTCACCGAGGGAAACGGGTCAATTCATCATTTCTCGCGCTGCTTGGAAATCTGCGGTGGCTGGACGACTGAGGGAGAGTTTCAGACTGAGGAGCGCAAGTGGAAAGTGCCCGATTGACAGAGAGGAGCAGACTAGGAGACGACACAACCCGACGAGTGGCGTCATCCTTGCGTTTGGTGTTTTTTTGCAACAACACATTTTGGGCTTTTCGCACGTATTTGTGGCCATTTTACGTTTATTCGCATAGTTGTTTAGCGTCTTTTTTATGCATAGCTCGGCCCATTCATCCGGACAAAGCAGCAATCAGCAGCGGTCCACTTGGACTACAACCCATCCATCCATCCATCCATCGTCCACCGCTTTATCCATTTAAGGGTCAAGGTTTGAACCGGGATTGGAACCCAAAACCTTCTTGCTGTGAGGCGAAAGTGCTAACCACTACGCCAGCGTGCGTTCCTGGAGAAACTGACCCACGTTATCGTCTCGTGATCTATCATAATCCTTCACGAGGCTGCCGCTCCACTTTTTAAATTCGACTTTGGCAGCGCAGCTGCGACTGCGGTCGTGATTCCTAACACCTGTGTGGAACATTTCCACGTACAGTGAGTGTATAATTATAGTTTGAGCTTTAAAAAAAAAAAGAAATAAGGGAGGGTGTTCGGTGACGCATCACCAAGCTTTGCCAACTCAACAGTGTGTGTGTGTGTGTGTGTGTGTGTGTGTGTGTGTGTGTGTGTGTGTGTGTGTGCATTCACTTTTAAATGTTTTGCCGTCACTGTGAAGCCTGTAATTTAGTCTTTTTGTTTGAAAGACTTAAAGGATAAGTTGGGCCTTATCCTCCCACATTGTCCTAATTATCATGTGTGGCACTTTTATGTACGCAAAGGATCTAAAAAAGTTCTTGCCTCACTGGAAGTCACACATTACCACTAAACAAATGAACCTCATCGAGGCGGCGGTAGAGCAGCAACTCCCGTGTCCTGCGAGGTAAAATTACTGTTTTTGTCAATGGGGTCTGGTGGCTCTGAACAAAAAAATGATCTTACTCTTTAATAAAAAAAAGGTCTGTCTGTAAAGCCGCTTTCAGACATGCACTTAAAGCTACAGTGTGTCATATTTAGAAGAACTTATTCACAGAAATTGAATATATATTGTTCATAACTATGTGTTCATATATGTATAATCAGCTGCAACAAAGACCCGATGTTTTTTCGTGAGGTCTGAATGAGTTCAATATAGTGACATGAGGTGGACCCGACCTCCGCGTGAGTCTCCATGTTTGCTACTTCTTGTTGAATACGGCTGTTTGCACAAAACGGTTCCAGAATACGTCGCATTCGCGTTGACTTCTCAGACGCTGCCGGAAATGGAATCAGCGGTGCGCCACCATAAGGTGTCCCCTGTCGGCTGCTCAGTTGGTTCCAGTTTGCAACTTTACCACCAGGTGCCGCCAGGAAATTACAAAAATACCACACCGGGGGCTTTAAGTCCACACATTTTCCCGAACTTTTCCGCAGGGGCTGCTGTATGTGAGAACGCAAAACACAACAAATGTTGCTGCGGCCATTTTGTTGAACTTTTCCTGCCGGCGCCCCCAAGGGAAAAAGATTCACGGTAAGCGAGTGGGCGTTCTTCCCACGTGCCACCCCTCGCCTGAATGTCCCACAGACATCCCTGCTGTTGTGAACGCGTCCGCCTCGGACAAATCTCCAATTGCGTTCTCCAAAATGTGAACGGCAAACTCCGGACAGTGTCCGCAACCAACTTTTCGGGCCATTTTTCACTGTCTGAAAACAGCTTTAATGTTCTAATGACAACCTGGGCCTGTCAGCGGCCGACGACGAGCACGTCAGTGGACATGTATTGACAAGGACGCGGTGGAAAAACAAGGCCCATGCAGTTCATCCTTTAATGCTCCTCTTGCCCTTCATACACAACTGCGAATGAGTCATAACTCAATCACAGACTGTAATATCCTGTACCTTTAATGGCAGCCCTGGGATAAAAAGCTTTTCAAATTAAAAGGATTCCCCTTGTTACGTTACCTGGCGATGACAGACAGAGGACAGATGTTCTATAATGTGCTGCGTCATGTTCCGAAACACGCGAGGAACGGACGAATGCAACATTTAAAACACGTGTACAGTATGTGTCTCATTACGTATATGTTCTCTGAGGGCTGTTTGAGCGGTGTTGTGAAGACACAATTGAATTGTGTAATGTCATGGGTTACGTCAAACAAAGAGCCAACAAAGGAGGAGGAGGGGGAGTAAGTGAAGAAGAACTAAACAATCTGTCTTACATTTATGTGCAGCGAGGAGTAAACAACGTTGGATAAACAGCACGTATCGCCATGGAAACGACCAGTTAATCTGTCACTTGGGGGTTGAATGACAAACTCCAGGAGGCAGAGGATGAAGTGTTGCTTCATTTTTTGTGGGGAAACAACAAGCTGCGCCCACGGCCCGCCCTGAACATGCAATCGATAATCAAAATGTTTTGAAGTGTCAAATGTAACCGTGGACGCTGATCTGATCTTTTGACCCGAGGAAACAACCTCCTCAGGCTCGTCGTCAACACGGAGAACGACGAGGAACAAACAGTCTCTTCCTCTCTGTGTGTGTGTGTGCGTGTGTGCGTGTGTGTGTGCGCGCTCTGTCCCGAGGAATCTCGGGCGTTAACATGTGTTTTTAAATAAATCCCTGAAGGGAACTCATCGTCTGCTTCCTCTGTCTGTCGGTTTGATTTTAAACACAATGTCCAAGAAATAACACACACCTACTGTAAATGTGAGACACACACACACACACAGGGCATCATCCCTCACACACACACTCTCTCCCACCCTCCCAACACAATGCGGTGGAGGCAAGCGGACGAGCACATGTCAACTCTTGGAGGCTAAAGATGGAAACGTCTGTTTACGCGTCTTTAAATCGTCCTTTCGGTTCAGCTTCGGGTCACAGCACCGGTCGCTTGTGACCAGTCTCCCTGTCCCTGCTGCCGAGACCCCTCCCACCACCACACACGACGCTGCCAACGCCGTAACTCACCGTACACACGGAGAACAGCAGGGTTATTATAGTCATTAAATATCTAAGACTCCGGACGTTTGGTCCGAAGGAAAATAACAAACCGGTGCGAACGGTTGCTGGGACATTGGACCGGACCAACGGACGTTTGCAGTGTAGAGAAGCCTTTTTTTGGTAGAGTTCAGACCCTTCGGACCAATTGTAGGAAGTTGACAAAGCAATGGGAGAAGAAAAAGAAGTGGAAGAGAAGCAAAACTAGTCGTGGTGCCAAATGGAGATGAAATATCGCCCCCCTGACATGTCAAATTGATTTTAATATTTGTATTTTACATATAATGTTAAGCAGAATTAATTTCAGGTCACTTTCCTTATACACCTTATTCCTCATTCCTGTAGGAAAGATTGTGGATGAAACTAAACATGATTTGTGAACCTCTGGAGCATGTGCACTGTCACTGACCTTTCACCTCCAGATCTCATTCAAGGACTTGTGCCGATTATTAGATCTACCTGTTCCGACGTCTACGGATCAAGACCTTTCCTCAGGATGCCTGGAAAACTACGACTAGGACGAAAACTGAACTACAACTCACCAATTCCACAAAGTGAAACTGAAACTACTCGTCCACTTGAGAAAAAACTAAATGAGACATTATTTCCCAACTGTAGCCTGCGTGATAACAACTCGAGCCGTCGGGGTGAAGTTTTCACGCTCAGTGGGTCAGAGGTGGATGATGTTGTTGAGGAGAAACGGTTCCCATGGTCGTCAGCTGGGCCCCGTCTTTGTTTGCTCTTCCTGTTGCGCCGTGGGGGGGGGGGGGGGGGGGGGGGGGGGGGCTGAACAATGAGTAAACAAAACAAGCCGTGTCACATCCAGGTTTTCAAACGCACCTCATTTAGTCAGGCCTCTTTTTTTTTTTTATTGACCGTCGAGAGGGAAACTGATGGAAACAGAGAACCCTCATCGCACCGACCCCCTGACCTCCATCCTCCGGGCGCCGCGATACTGAGACGTACTGTTGCTGCTCGGACACGTGGACTCTCTGTCCGGGGGAGCGTCCCGCGTCGGCTTGTTTGGAATAAAGACGCAATATAAAGTGTGAAATATGGAATTCCCTGGACATGGAAAAACTGGTTCCAGACAATTCGCCGTTCAAAAGAAACGTGGCGGAGTTTTTTTTCGCGCGGCTGCTTTTCTCGTTGGGAAACTCGCGGCGACGAGTGGACCCATTCACGAAAATGTGTCCGGTGTGCGAGGGGAGACGTTTGTGTCCACAACTCGGATCCACAGCTACAGGTCCACATCCGCGCCGCGTGACGCGAGGCGACAGCTGCTCCGATTATCCACCGTCACCGCCTCCACACTTTTGACCCAACCCGCGGGAAGACATACTTCGGATGCCTCCTCTGACCTCCCCGCTCCCCCGGAGCGCCCGCCCCTCCTCCACCGTCGCTCCCGGTTCGGAGGGATTAAGCAAGTTTTTATTGTGTTTACACGGAGGCCGAGGTGAAAACGCGACCGGCCACTTGGGGGCAAGCTGAGAAATCTCATTTTGACCGCCCGGCTGATTTATCGGCAGAGGCGCCGAGTGGACGCCGCCGCAGATATTCCATGACTTCATGGTTTATTTCCTCATCTTCCTCCCTGCTCTTCCATTTACCTTCTTCAATCCTCTTTATGTCTCTGCCCCTGGTTTCTTTTCCTTCCTTCCCCTCCTCTCATCTCCCTCTCTCTGTGACACAACCACATCTTTCTCAGTGTCCGTCATGCGGAGGGGGCGACGGCTTTACGACCTCCCTCCCTGCCAGTCCTATAATCCCCACCGTGATTTAATAACTCGCCCTCCCTCCGTCCCCTCCCCACTGAGCCCTCCTGTCGTCTTATTACTTGAACATTAGGTTGAGTTAATATCTCCCTCTGCTTTCTGAAATCTTTACTCCACTACAGGCCTCCCCTCGCTTTGATGTATCGACTCATTTTATCTGCAGAATCCCCAATTATTTTTATTTGCCCCCCCCCCCCCCCCACACAATCGACCTGACCGAACTGCGTCACAGCAATTTTTTTCCCCGTCGGTTTAGTTTAGTTCCTCGTGTCTCGCATTTGCTCTGATTTTGACCAGATCGAAAGTTATGAATTGGATTTTTGTTGTAGCGGAAGAAGGAGTGGAATATTAAAATAAACACGGAAGGAAGGAAAATATGTGTGTGTGTATATATAAACATGTGAGGGGTTAGTTATTTCAACGTCAAACTACTTTTTAAGAATCTATTTATCCGTCTTTTTGAGAGCAATGTACATTCATGCAATTTTGCAAAAGAATGTTAATTTGGGGAAGACCTTTTCGTTTGACACCAAACCTGATTATGATCCACGAAGACATTCAAAAGGATTTAGAGTCAACACCATAACATAACTTTGTCCGATACCCGGAGAACTGCGCCGGTGCCCAGAGGACAGGTGCACGTTCCGGGCAGAGGCCCACCGATCCAGCCGGGCCCCTGGTACGCCAGCGTGAACCAGACGCTCCAAAATCGACCTCCACCGTCCATCCGTCTCTGTGAGCGAGCGGAGCGGAACAACATTCTTGGCTTAGTGACCGAGTGTCCGGGGTCACGTACGCGGCGATCGTCTGTAGCGGTGATAACGTGAAGCTGCTTTATGGGCACATGTGGAATGTGAGCAGAGCCTTTCAGACAAACACAAATCATGTGGAGAAGGTCGTCGGTGTCCTACTTTTCTCTCTCATTGTAATTTACTGTTATTTTAATAATGACTTTTTTTTTTTCTTTTTCACAAAAAACATATTTTTTTTATTATTTCAAGCTCGTTATTTCTCTTCTTTGTGTTAGAATAAAAATACGTTCTCAGGTAATGATGTAAAATATCCAGGAAAATAATTTAAATAAAACTTTCACTAAATCCTGCAGGTTCTTACTTCACTGACCCTTCGGAAATTTAAATGATTTTTGATTTCACCTTCCCATTACCGCGTCAAAATATGTTTGCGTTAGTTTTTTTTTCCAGGCAATTAATTGAACACTTTGACATAGTATATCAACATATTAGACCCCAAAAACACACATTTTTGGACTTTGAGTTCATTGGAAAAAGAAAAATTCCTGAGTATTTTATTGACCAAGATGTAATTTCGCAGCCCTAATTTCTGGGGAGGAGGGATGCACACACGCGCGGTGCGTGGACGACATGTGCTTGCACTCAGGTGGATGGAAATGAGCATCGACCGACTGTAAATCTCACCTCTGACTTTTGCAGGAGGGGGAGTTGGACTGTCACGCCAACTCTTCCTGATTTACTCGGCCTCTTCGTTGCCAGACTTCACTTGTGCGTTGAGGCAAAACACATTCACGAGGGGAAACGCAGATGTCGGACAAGCGGCAAAAAGAAAAGGTAGACGACCTGCGCAGTTCCGCCTGAGCACCGATAAATCCTCGTTCTCCCGCCGCAGCTCGGTCGGCGAGTCCAACAATCTCTCTCTCGCTCTCCCTTTCCCGCCTTTTTACTCATCTCGCACTTTCAGCCGACGCTGTGGTTTCTGACGCCCTGCGGCGCTAACTCGGTTTTTCTTTTTCAACGTGGTCGTCTTTGACATTTCACAGACGGACATTTGGTTCTCGGCCGGAGCAAATGTGTGAAGGCAAAGTAGTTAGGAGGATTTCTGCTTAAGTCATCATACGTGTGAGTGAGTGACTCAGCATTCCTGATTCAGAGTCAAACGCATAAAAGAAAAAGGTCATTTGTGTGGAAGTCATTGCCGAAAGAGAAATCCATTCAGCAGTGGCGGGACCTGCAGTGGATACTGGCCTGTTGATTATTTCATTATTATTGAATAACTCAAAATGCTAATTTTCTTCATGTGGAATAGAAACTATTGAAGAAACTGTGTCTCTGACAGTCGCACGTGTCTTAAATCTCCTTTTTTCCCCCTGATGGAGTTTGGTGTAACGAGTCAAAATTAACAATATGCGATTATGCTTAGATTCAAATGCGCTCGTGTTCCATTTTCCAGAGCATCACACCGACAAAAATGCCGCACGCATTTGATGAAGTTGTTTTATTTTTTCACGACTCACGCACTTGCGCAGGGACGACGGGATCAGATATCAGATAAGTGTAGTTCGCCGGACCACATGCCGGGAGCCTTTTGGTTTCGAGTTCGTCCGCACTCGGGACATGTTGGAAACAGACGGGTGTTTTTTTTTTCCCCCGCTGCCGCTCGAGGTCACAGCCGCAGATCCTGCATTTTTCATGGATCTGAGATTTTGACTTCCAGAGTCCTGGCGGAGGACGTCACCGACTCCACAGGAAAGCAAAACAAAATTCTTGAACGCGGTACAACGAGTGATGCTGAAATTCCCCAACTGCTTTTCTTCTGCATCAAGACGAGGATGTGCCAAAACCACATCAACAAAAATGTGAGCTCGCAAAAACATGGTTACGAAAAATCCGATGTTTATTTCCTTTTACTTAGATAAACAAACTCGCTCCGAGTTAAGAGCAGGAAAGATTTGAATCTAATTACTGGAGGAAGAAATCTGACAGATGAGACGAAGGTCCAGGAGGAATTCAGATGATGTGATTTGTGTTTGTGGATTTATTGATTAATTCACGTCCCATGACGCCGCTGCAGAAGAAGAGGACGCAACAAGATGATACGGCGTCAGAAGAGAGACTGTCTTCACCAGAAAAAACACGCCCACTAGAGGTCAGCGGTCGTTATGTAAACGGCCACTAGAGGTCAGCGGTCATTATGTACACGGCCACTAGAGGTCAGCGGTCATTATGTACACGGCCACTAGAGAGAGGTCAGCGGTCGTTATGTACACGGCCACTAGAGGTCAGCGGTCGTTATGTACACGGCCCCACTAGAGGTCAGCGGTCGTTATGTACACGGCCACTAGAGGTCAGCGGTCGTTATGTACACGGCCACTAGAGGTCAGCGGTCGTTATGTACACGGCCACTAGAGGTCACTAGAGGTCAGCGAATCCGTCAAGTATGTGTATTTTAACTGGATTCGCTTATATCCTGTAACGTATTCGTGCCGGTTGTCTGCCGTGTCACACTAACCCTCACCGTTACAAGCTCATCGACCATGCGCTGGTGAATCAAATAAAACCCCACAATGCTCTGGGGCGAGAAAGTATTTGCGGCGTACCACCTCCCATCACCAGACGAGGTGATTTGCTCGTATTAGAGCTAATGAAAACCACATAGGGCACAGTTCGTTTCGTATGAGTTGGGGGACTTCATCAGCGTCCTGAACCTGCTTCAGTCGCGACCCAAAGTCAACCTTTCATCGGCCGACAGTCCGCTGAGCGCCGAGAAAACACCGTTGGGCCGCATTGTTCCAACGGTCCAGAGCGATCGCCTAACGTGGACGGAAAAAAACACGAGCAGATGGGAGAACAAACGAAAGAGCATGCAGTCGGGAGGGAGCCAGCCGCACCCGAAGACAAGTGCACCGCGTTGTTTTTCCAGACGCGATGACCAGAGCCGCGGGGTCAAGACAAACAAAGCAGCAGCGGTGTGGGAACTGAGCTGCTCCGTAACAAGGAATTCTGGGAAGAGGAAACCACCCCTGTCCGTCCGTCCATCTCCGATCGCCGCTTCTCCCGCTCGACGTGCCCAAGGCCTCAAAGAAATACCCCCCCAACATCCCCCACCCCCCCCCCCCCTCCGGGGGTTTCTGGGAAGAGGAAGAGAGCGGACGACGTCATCCACTTCCAGATGGCAGCGCGAGGAGAGAGAGAAGAATAGGAAACGGGCCCCCTTGATTCTTACACAACACCCGTTTCCTTCCAAGTTAGTCACATGCCGGATTCTTAGGCTTTTAAGAACACACCTGCAGCCGCTTATTTATTTTTCTAAACAGCCCAGGCAATACGTTTTTGCTGCATGCTGGTGGACGTGGACGCGAATCTGACAGGTTGTTGAAGCGCTTCTGCCTTTTAAAAAACACAATGTCCAGTGTTCACGGATCTAACACGGGGAAGACAGCGAGCTTGGTCAGGAGGTCACACGACGTCTGTCCCGATGTTAATAAAGACAAGATAAGAGCCGCCAGTCACCTAATATCTACAGTGCAACTATAACCAACATGTACCAGGATGTGTAACAACGTCTCATCTAAAAGAACGAGACATTCTGATCATCTTGTCGAGGACGTTTCTATCTCGAGTTTCGTCACCTTTTGATTCGTTAGTTTGACAAATCTTTGTATGAGGTGGATTCATTCCTAATTCCCCATCAATTCACCAAGACTGTCGTCACACAGTTAGTGAACATGACTGAGCATTTAGCAGCTAAAGAGCCGGACGTTTCCCTCAGGAGGTGGTGGAGACCAACCACAGAGCACAAAGAGAGGGAACACTGGACTAGATCAGCTACACGTGAACCATCAACAGGCGCAAAATTGAGCCAAAACTAATCGTTAGTTGCAGCCCTGATATTCAGCCTCACATTTAGACTCTCAGCAACACGGAGCACGTCCGCACGGAGCGGGATCCCTCAGCGCGTCGGCCTCGACGCCGCAGGTGCAGCGCGAACGGGCTCTCGTCTCTCAGCGCGTCTGTTCCCGTCTTTTCTTTTCATTCTTCCTTTTCAGCGACACGGGAATGAGGCCGTTCCTGGAAGACGCCGCGGGAGGAAACGTTCGCTTATTGTTCAGAGCGAGGGAACGACATCATAAGGGCTGCGTGTGCGTGTGTGTGTGTGTGTGTGTGTGTGTGTGTGTGTATACGCTGCCTTTTTTTGAATATATTTTTGAAAGCTGTGTGTGTGAAGCGAATGGGTACATGTGTGGGATTTAGTACCCATGAAAGTATGTTTCTACCTGTGTGTGTGTGTGTGTGTGTGTGTGTGTGTGTGCTGTATGAGTGATGGATGTGCACTGTCTGGTTAGATAGATGGCTGCTCTCATGTGCCTTTGGGGGTTTGGGGAAGGGTGGGGTGTAAAAGCGTCGAGCAGCGGGAACTGGAGGTTTGTTTTTTTTGCCTCAACAAACTCCAGACTGGAAGATTTACATTTCTTTCAAAAAAAAAAAAAAAGAACTAAAAAGAAAACCTTGAGGCAACCTGCAGGCACGTAGCTATTAAAACATCACATCCACGTCAAATCCACTGAAAGAGGAGGGAAATCTCCGCAGGGTTTTTCTGCTTGAAAAAACAGGTTTAAAAAAAACGATGACTCTTTTAAAAAGAGCCACCGGGAGACGACATGACGCCAGACACCCACAAAACCCGAGGGAGCAGATACTGTAATGTGGGGCTGTCCCAGGCTCCATCCATCATAGCACGGAACACATGTCCGTCCACACGAGCGTTTTCTTAGCTCCGTATCAGTAATATTCCCCGTCTGTACTAACGCACCTGAACACGTGTGTCACGCGACCATTCACGTACCGACGGGACGCGGCGCTTTGCGTCCACCGCCGGTCGTCGAGTCGCGACTGGTAAGAGCCAACCAGGAAGTGAACGCGGGAGACGCCGTGGTCGCGTCCAAACGTCCGGTCCAGACGACAGGACACACATTTCCAAAGCTTCAGGTAGGACGGCAGGCGGAAGCGTGGCAGCGGTGGCGCGTTTTTTTTAAAACGAAATGGTAGTGGCGCGGATGTAACCATGGTTACCAGGAGAGACAGACTTGACAGATCGACCGAGCATCGTTCAGATTTATTGCTACATTACAGCGGCTACGAACAGGAACCAGATGTTGGGGAGGTTGAGGGGAATTTAATGTTGACAGATAATACTCTTACTTTTATGAATCTTTTCATTGAGTCTTAAGTTTGAGGCTTTTGCCATGATCTGCTGGTTGGGAAAACCTCCGCGTGGCTCACGGCGAGATTGTTCGACCCCGCCAGAGCTCGACATCCTCCTGGCCGAGCGAGGGCGACGCCCTCTCTCCGACCGCTGCCGTCGGGGAGGAGGTGGACCTCCGTCACGATGTCCCGTCAGGACAGTGCTTCTAAACGTTCTTATATTTCATCGCGACGTCGAGGGGATGACTCCCACTGTACGTCTGCGTTTTTCTGTCTTTCACTTTATGACTTGGTCTTGGAAGGATGGGACATGGCTCCATTTCGTTCTGGCTCGGATCCGGACAAAAGGGGCGAATCGAGGAATTTCTTTCAACGCCTTCTTTAACATTGCGGGACAGGGCGTCTTTGAGCCGGAGCACTTGACAGTAGGTCGGTACTGACATATTGCGAAAACACGGCGCTCCACATGTCGGCAGCCAGTGAGTCCTCAGTTGTGGCTGAGGCTCATAAACACCTGAAATTCCGATCAGTCTGAGGGGACCTGTTAAAGGCCGGAATGCAAAAATGAAAAGGCTCCTGCGACGACCAGGCCGAGAGAGACGTGCAGTGGAAGGTGTGCTCTACATCACGCAGACAACGTATTGACTTTGAGCGCCGAGTGGGGTTTGGGTCGAAAGTGACGTTTTAGAGGCGTGATAATTTCAGCCTGAAGGAGAAACAGCACGGGGAGTTGGAGGGATCCTCACGATGCACGTAAAGAGCGGCAACCAACAAAAGTGCTCGACCGGTATTGTGAAGGACAAACTGCATCAACTGAAGTAGAAAGAAAGAAGCTTTTTTTTTTTTTATTCTTGGCACAGTCCAAGCAAACATTTCACCGACCCGGGACACGAGTTCAGGTTTCACCTCAACCACAGAACCAAAATAACTTTTAAACATTGTTTTAGTGCGAATAAAATTCAAACCGTACGTGATGAATCATCATGTTCGCCCTCTTAGTTGAGCATATTACAGTTGCTAATTAGCACGACATGTAAATTTCCGGACAGTCATGGTGTCCAGACGTGTCAGAGTGACACACCATGACTGTCACCATGAATAATTTATTCATTTCATTTATTCCAAATAGATCCATCCATCCATCGTCTACCGCTTTATCCATTTAAGGGTCGCGGGGGGCTGGAGCCAATCCCAGCTGACATTGGGCGAGAGGCGGGGTTCACCCTGGACAGGTCGCCAGCCTATCACAGGGCCACATACAGAGACGGACAACCATTCACTCTCACACTCACACCTACGCTCAATTTAGAGTCTCCAATGAACCTGACCCCGTTCTGCATGTCTCTGGACTGTGGGAAGAAGCCGGAGAACCTGGAGAGAACCCACGCACACACGGGGAGAACATGCAAACTCCACACAGAAAGGCCCTGGTTGGTTTGAACCGGGACTCGAACCAAGAACCTTCTCACTGTGAGGCGACAGTGCCGACCACTACGCCACCCTGCAGCTCCCAAATAGATCATCTTAATTAATTTGACTTTATTCCAATTATATAGAGAAATTAAACACTTTGGTGCAAAGTGGTGAAGCGACAACCCAGTGAGAAACCAATTCTGACACAGTGACCATCCAGCGCCGCATGGGGGAAAGAAAAACACCATTTTAAAATATTCTGTGTGAACACACACACACACACACACACACACACACACACACACACACACACACACACACACACACACACACACACACACACACACACACACACACACACACACACACACACACACACACACACACACACACACACACGCTCACGGCAGCCTGCAGCCTGACACACACACACACAGTCCCCCCTCATTAGGCGCCTGAGCGGGCGGTGAAAGGAGCGTCCATTCACTGGATGCGGTGGGAACACTGGGACCAGCCGAGCAAAAGAACAACCAACCAGTCGGGAGGCGACGGACCCTCCCGACGTCTCCTCGCGCCGAGACAAAGACAAAGGCGGAGTGAATGCCTTGTGAAGCTTAAGTTTCCGAGGACTCGCGGTCCCCTTCGCTCGTCTCAGTTCTCCGCCTCTTCTTCATCCTCGTCCTCGTCTTCCTCCTCCTCCTCTGTCTCTGTCTCTCTCTCTCTCCTCCTTTCTGGTTTTTCTAAAGAGAGGAGTCGCCTCAAAAGAAAAGCTGCCTTCAAATTCCTCCTGACAGCTGTCACACTGACCACGAGCAGGACAACCCCCCCACCCCCCCTCCCCCGTCGGCGAGCCACACAGAAAAAACCCAAACTT
Source organism: Scophthalmus maximus (assembly GCF_022379125.1). NCBI lineage: Eukaryota > Metazoa > Chordata > Actinopteri > Pleuronectiformes > Scophthalmidae > Scophthalmus > Scophthalmus maximus. The sequence goes on from NC_061520.1 coordinate 4,243,041, forward strand.
GCCAAAAATACAAGAGAAGGAAAAAGTCAACGGATTCTGTCGAAAAGCTTTATTATGTTTTCAGGATTCAAGTGACGGACGGACGCGTCTCATATCTGAAATTGTTACAGCTGTTGGATAAAGTTGAAGTGAAAGTGTCTCTGCGACAGTGTGTGTGTGTGTGTGTGTGTGTGTGTGTCCTTTAAACAATGGTTCCCACTGGGAGACATTAAGTGGATTTGTGTCATTGTATCCCGACACAATGACGGGACAGTTTTCATTTTTCGAGAAAATGTGCCGCCTCCAGGGAAACCGACCATGTTTGACTTGTTCCCGGTCGCAGGAAACAAACGGACCAAATGTTTTTGTTTTTTGATTTATTTCTTTGTGGTGCAACATTATTTAACAGAAAAATACTTTTTTTTTTTTTTTTTAATTTAAACTTGTGTCTAAATTGTCTGGGGGGCCCCGGCACCAAACTCCGCCCCCCTGCGGACACCGCCCCCCCCTACTCTCACCCTCGTCCTTTGTGTATTTGCCCTGTTGTCACCAACTTCAGGGATTATAGACGGATTGAAAGAGGGATGGATCGACAGAAAGCACGATTTCTCGATTTTGGTCGTCCGGAAAACAATCCTCCGGTTTGTGACACTGGTTCAACTTCATCAACTCAAAGCATTTTTATTTTTTTGTAATTTAGTTTTTCATATACAGAAGAAACCTAATTTAACTTTTCTTGGGAAAATTGCATCAGATCCATTCATGCTCAAACACAGCATCTGCTTTTTATTAAGCTTTTTTACATTAGCGACATTTATGTCAAATCAATTTACCTCCATTTATAACCAATCAGAAGCGAAAACATTTGCATAGATCTTATTCATTTCCTATTTCTGTTTTCCTTTAATTCAAACCTTTTCGGGGAGAGACATCCCTGGATACGGGACAGAATGTAATGTGTTCTTAAAGTTCTTCGGCCGACGTCCGATCTTTAGACGAGGATCCATAGAAATCTGTCCAGTGGGGGGGGGGTTTCCTCCTCGGTGGAGGCGACTGGGCCAAGAAAGGGTTCTGTTTTTCGTGCAGCTGTAGTCGGACAGAAATCTCTATCACAGACTGTAAGCGGAGGATGAGGAGAGTCGGTGAGATAACGGCCAGTAAATCTGCCAAAACCGCAGGTTCGAATAAAACCTTCACACATGCAGCTCTGGTAAACTGCCAGAGAGACGGAGCCGAGACTTTCCCGGTGTGTGTGTGTCAGAGTTGTGTATCTTCCGTGTGAATCTCTGCTGCGATGATAAGGTATCACGGGCGGGAGGAGAGATAATCCACTCCCACTGCCTCCGTATCTCCCATCGCTCCGACACTGATCCCGGCCATTACCAGCTGCACCCTGCACTCCCACACACACACACACACACACACACACACACACACACACACACACACACACACACACACACACACACACACACACACACACACACACACACACACACACACACACACACACACACACACACACACACACACACACACACACACACGGAAGGTAGGCAGTCTAAGACGGATGTGGATTATTGACTCACGTATAAAGACTCGACACGACCTTTAGCTTCTTGTTGCTTCAGATAAACCAGGATCTTCTGCTACGTTCACACACAAAGTAAAAAGTGAAGCAGGTTTGAAACCGTGTCGTACAAATAAAGTTTTGAATAAAGTTTTTTACGTGAATGGAATCCTGTTCATCCCAGAGTCCTCGCCGAAAACTGACATTTCACTGATCTTTCAATGCTTGTGAGGACAATGTGGTTCCTCACAAGTGGACAAAGGCAAGAACCTACACACAGCAACACACACAATGTGTTTCTGACGTGTGTGTGTGTGTGTGTGTGTGTGTGTGTGTGTGTGTGTGAGACGCTTCCTGCCCTTTACAACTTGAACTTGTACATTCAAAAAGAGATATGCCGAATGCCTCGCGTTTCCCAGAGAAACTCTATTTGCTCCCTTGCTCCTCAAATCAAAGGACACAAACGCAGCGGCCTGGTAAATCTTTAATGTCGGGCACTCAGACGACACAAAGGCCGCGCACTCGGGACGCCGGGAGGTGTGGCCAGAGTGGCTTCTTAAAAAAAGATTTATTACAGCCGTGAGAGGCGCGTCACCGTGCCCCGTCCACGGTCCAGTGCCGCTGACCGACCACGAGCCTGACCACGCCTCCTTTCAATACCGAGTGCGCTTGCTCTTTAAACAGCGTGAGCTCGCTGGACGGGAATAAGTGACGACTGTGTCCGTCTGAAGGCAGCGAGGACACTTGTGTCACGCCTTGCTCCAAATGTGAAAGAGTTCAAAGTGTTCCGGACACACACACACACACACACACACACACACACACACACACACACACACACACACACACACACACACACACACACACACACACACACACACACACACACACACACACACACACACACACACACACACACACACACACACACACACCTTCCAGCCTCCTATTCAACCGTGAACAAACAATTGAATCTAAAATAAAGTCCGTCATGTCAACTACATTGTCCTGCAGAAAGTCAAATAAACTCTTCCCCCGAGGACATGAATGAAAACAAAGCCTTTCATTTTCGTGTGTGTGTGTGTGTGCGTGCGTCCCAGCCTTTTATTTTCATACCCGCACAGACAAAACAGAGCCAGACGCTGATGCAGGAGGAGTCAAGGACGCGACCTGCGGCGTTTACCTGCGTCAAAATGTGCTGCGACGCGCTCGTGTGTCTGGCCACTTGTGCAGGAAGAGGAGCCCACAAAGCAGAGGCAGAAACCAAAAGGCTGCTCGCCTGCAGCTGAATTGAACCATCATGACGCTCGGAGAGGTGAATTAGACACATCTGTCTCGCAGCTGGACACCGGCAGCAGGCTTTCACCAACAGTGACTGGTGGCACTTTTGAAAGGGAACGCGCCAAGAAATCCACAGCAACAAGATCACGAAAGAAATGAATTAAAAAAAAAGAAAAAAAAGGAGTTTCAGCGAAAGCCGGAACGTCAACGAATGGCGTTCGTTAGTTCAGACTGAAGAGACAGAGGTCGTTTCAACAGCGAGTGACATCATTGTGGACGCTATAGGTGCAGTGAACTTAAAAGACCTACATGCTCACACAACACTTTACAGAAACACAACTCAATGTAGGGCCCGCGCCAACGTGTGTGTGTGTGTGTGTGTGTCCGCCGCGCGTCGCGCTGCGGCCGCTTGGCGCCGGCTCCGCTCAGATGGTCACAGGAGGGAAGGAAGCGTTTGGCTCGGCAGAAAATACTTGATTGTTGCCTCGGCCCTGATAAGAGGCTATTAATTAGGAGGCTGCATAAACACAATAATACAATAGAGATTGTCCGAGCTCCGATAGTGCTTCTGCTGGGGAGGGAGAGGCGGTGGGAGGGGGAGGGGGGGCGTCTGCGTGCCAGCTTACAGATACACAGATGTTCTGTGGGACGATGTGTGTGCGTGTGCGTGTGTGTGTGTGTCTGTGTGTGTGAGTGTGTGAGTGTGTGTCTGTGTGAGTGTGTGTGTGTCTGTGTGTGTGAGTGTGTGAGTGTCTGTCTGTGTGAGTGTGTTTGTGTGTGTGTGTGCGTGTGAGTGTGTGTGTGTGTTTGTGTGTGTGTGCGTGTGAGTGTGTGTGTGTTTGTGTGTGTGTGTGTGTGTGAGTGTGTGTCTGTGTGAGTGTGTGTGTGTGTGTGTGTGTCTGTGTGAGTGTGTGTGTGTGTGTTTGTGTGTGTGTCTGTGTGTGTGTGTGTGTCTGTGTGTGTGTGTGTGTGTGAGTGTGTGTCTGTGTGAGTGTGTGCGTGAGTGTGTGTGTGTGTGTGAGTGTGTGTGTGTGTGTGCGTGCGTGTGTGTGTGTGTGTGCGCCGTTTGTTCTTTTTTCCGACACAATCAGAGCGAACGCAGATAATACAGGAGGAGTTATTTGAGTGTATCCATGAAGAGCTCCCGATATCAAAGACATGTTTTTTCCCCGAGCGGTTGAGGGACAGCGAGTGAAAAATAGAACGTCCAGTTCCAAAGTGACGGAACATTGTTTTTACTTGCATCAACACTGGATTCTGGAGTCACCACGGTGACGGGATGGGGCACATCCGAGGCATGAAATTTGTTTTTATAACAACGTACAGTACGAGTACGTGACTCTAGTGGTAGAACAGTTCCAGCCGTTTATCCCGAGCAGCCCCAACATGTCATGGGATCCTCTCGGGGTTGTTCTCCGCCACTCCACAAAATGTCATGGAAAAATGGGCTCAGTCTTTTTTCGAGTAATTCCTGCTGACAGACGGGCGGAGGATTCATGAATTCATTATTGAAATGTTCAGAAAAATAAATAAAAGTGGAGTGGAGGAAGGCAAAATCAATTTTTAAACAATACATTCAAAAACTGCAAATGTCTAAATGAATCATCGGGAGAGTGTTGAAAATTCTGCACAGCAGAGGAAAAAATAAATAGGGAGTGAATTAATATCTGAGGGAGTGATTAATAACCGGGTCTGTTTGATTTGGCAGCGCCAAGCCTCCTTTCTAAACACTGGTAGGTTTCATAAGAGGTGGACCGTATTGGAAATCACAACAGCTCCACGCACATTCATCCCGAGGCCGTTATCGCATTCATAACACCGAGTTGTCTTATCTCAACCCGTTTGATAATGTATCTCTGCGATGTGGGCGTCACACGTCTCGAGGAGACGGGACTGTGTGTCAACGGAGCATTTCGTCAAAGGGGAACTAATTCAAATGGATTATTATTTTTCTTTTTTCTTTTTTTTTTACTTTCTCCACCTGTGATTGTTCTTCACCGTTTGGAAATGTAAGATCTTAACAGACACTTTGATTAATTCGCGTGTGAACGCAGCCTGTGATTAAAGTGCGACTGTCAACGCACTGTTTACACAAATGAGCTCACGTCTGGACTTTCACACGATGATATCGGAGAAATTAGGGTTTGATAAAGTGCACGAGCTGCAGGTGGTTGATTTTATTCTACTTCATTTGAGTTATTTTATTGGAGTGCAGTGTGTGAGGATGTATGCAGCTGCAGAGTTCAGAAAGGAATCTGAAGATTCAACTGTCTCATCCCAAATGCTGCTTCGTGTTTTAAACGTCACTGCTTCTTTATTTAAAAAATATGTATCGCTTTGAAATTATATCCATTATTTTGACATGAAGACAAGTCAGGAAGTGTCAGATACAGCCTTAACGCAATGCAGGTGACGTGATGACATCGTGTGAGTCAATCTGCTTATTTAAAAAATATTCAACTATTTATGCAACATTTTCATTTTCATTCAAAATCAGATTTTTTTTCCAAAATGTCAAGTATGAAAAAACCTGTAGCAATCCGTCGTTGCAGAGGATGAATCCTAATGACTTTGGTGTGTCCCTAAATTTTTAAAGTTTTTTATGCAATATCTTAAAAGCCCAAGTGTGTAATTTTTGTAATTTTCTGGCGGCATCTGGTTGGTAAGGTTTGCAAACCGCAACCAACTGAGCACCCGATGGGGGACACTTTATTAAAAAATGTGGGGGACACTTTATGGCGGCGCACCGCCGATTCCATTTCCGGTTTTCGTCATCGTCTGAAAATTCAACGCGAACGCATCGTATTCTGGAACCGTTTTGTGCAACAACCGTGTTCAACACGACGTAGAAACACGGCGCCTCACACGGAGGTCGGGTCCACCTCATGGAACTCTAGTGAACTCATTCACAGTTGACGAGTAAACATCGTAATTATGCATATATGAACACATAGTTATGGACAATATATTCAATTTCTGTGAATAAGTTCTTCTAAAAATTACACACTGTAAGCTTTAACAACTTTTTGTCAATATTGCCATGACATTTTGTCCAGACGTTCATGTTCCCCGGAGGATGAACTGTAGTAAGTGATGAACCTCAGATTTCTCATCTACAGCGACATCAGCAGGTCAAACAATTGAATTCATCCAAAACAGTTTACAACAGCCTCATGCTTATAGTTGCGGATGCTTAACATCAGGTGTCATTGGAGCATGTTAGCGCTCAGCTAAGAGCCCAGCGGTGTTAAAGTGGTAGCCTCACAGAGCTGCTCGCATGACTGACGACTCTTAGCGCGGTTTAAAAATACACCCCAGTGCCTTTGTTTTCCCTCCGTCTCCATCATTCATCACGTCGGACGCGACAACATTTGTTCCTGCTGGTGAACATGACAGCTCAGAGTTAATCGCTTCCAGCGTTGCCATGCGGGGGGGGAGGGGGGGGGGGGCTACTGGAACCAGGCCAGTGACCCACCACACTGGGCCCATGACCTTCAGTTTAAAGCAGCGACATCCTCCGCAGCGACCCGACCATGTTGGCCCCCATGTGAGGCCGCTGATACACAAACCCCAGCGCCGCTCGGCTGTCACGTCCTCTGGGGCAGAGCCACTGATGTCAGCGCGTCTGGGTGGTCTGCTCTCGGCCTGTCCGTCTGTCAGTGTGTGTGTGTGTGTGTGTGTGTGTGTGTGTGTGTGTGTGTGTGTGCGTGTGCGTGTGCGTTTCCACTTTACATAGCCTTTCATGCGCTCCTCTGTAAAACAGGTAGGGGGGTTTTGGTTTGTCAGTCTTTGTGCTATAAACCAAGTGTCTGCTGATATTAACCTTGTATTCAGAAGACGGATACGCTCGTGATAATTTCCTAAAATATTGGATCATATTTCTTCCGAATAAGAAATCATTTGAATGGCCGACAGCGCTCATAGAAACTTGGTTTATGCTGCTGCTATACAGCAAACACAAAGATGGACGACATGATCACTGCTGCGCAGAACTCTGGCTCCAAATGACATCACGCGTAAGATGGCGGCGCCCGTATCATTTTTGTACAAGGGGATGATGCGGTAGACGCGTCTTCCATCTTTATTTACAGTCTGTTTTTTATTGCAAATGAAACTGAGACTAGATTACATTTCCTATTGACGTAATGAGGATGTGCAGTTGGTTTACATATCACAAATTCCTTGATACCGCGAGCATACTGTATCAGTGAGACACACATGACAACATGTTCTTGGCTCTGCTCAGACTCTCACACTTCTTGGTTCAGGTCACTGACAGATCCTGGTCCGGCCTGATTTAAGTTCACAGCGACTTCAGTCACAACCTGTTTATCCACGTTGAACCTCAACCAGCCTCTTTCACTGGCCTGGACCAGTTGTCTGTTGTTGTCTAAACCACAGATGTGACTCGGGGTGTGAACGTCAATCCTCCCCGACCACCTCCTGCTGTGACTGAACATCGAGCTATGTCCGTTCACAAAAAAATAAGTTTCCTCCGAACAGGGTCCGCTCAGTGATTAAGTTTCATATAAAACACCTTTGCTGTCGCAGTGTGGTTGTATGGAAACCTATTAGTATAATCTCTCTGTACGTGTCTGCCGTAAAACTGAGAAAACGATCGCACGTTCCGTTTCACAGAGGAAGCGACTGCAGGGAAGAAGCAAATGAATGTATGGACACACACACACACACACACACACACACAGGAAACAGCAGAGGAGGAAGGAAAAACAACAAAACACACACAGAGCATCCTAATGACCATTCACCACAATGGGCCATTCTACACCCATAAATGAGCAGCATCGCCTCGAGGACACACACACACACACACACACACACACACACACACACACACACACACACACACACACACACACACACACACACACACACACACACACACACACACACACACACACACACACACACACACACACACACACACACACACACACACACACACTAAGTGTGGTAGAACAACATTACATTTTTACATGAGCTCATGAATGCACCGTCTCGTTCTCACTCCTCGTATGCGTGTTGTGTGTCCTTTGTGGTCAAGACCCCAGCGCCTTAAAGGGTGGGGAAGTGTGTGTGTGTGTGTGTGTGTGTGTGTGTGTGTGTGTGTGTGTGTGTGTGTGTGTGTGTGTGTGTGTGTGTGTCCAGCTCTCTAAACACCACAGTCCCAGAGCTGAGTAACTGTGGAGGAGGAAGAAGACTGGATCTGTTTAATAATACAAAACCTTTCCTGCAGGATTTAGAGGATGTTATTCTGGGCTCCTCGTGTGTGTGTATGTTTAGTTGTGGTCTCAGCATGCATGACATTTTTAATTCATGGCTTGTGAATGTTCCATTTTATTATGCTAACCCCGGCGATCAACAGGATGATGAAACTCCGGGCAATTTAAAAAAAAAACAACAAATCATCAACTTCTTTCATCGACACCCACGAGGTGCCGGGCGGGGACGTCTCCCGTGACGACTACTGTGTGGTTCATGTCTAACTGCACAGTTCAGGGAGGGGCGACAGACAAACGGTTCCCCTCCCTCATCAGCTACGTCGAAGGCGTCAGGGCGTCAGCGGATCACTTGACCTCAAGGTTCCCCCAAAAGACTGAAGCTGGAGTAGGAAAGAAACAGTGCACAGGAATTTTCCCAAGAATTCAAAAGAAATAACTGCTAAAGAACGGAGCAAACCGATCCATAGGAGGTCAAACGTTTTCATCAACGAACCAAGATACTGCCGCCGCCGCCTTGTGGCCGGTGACGCCATTTGGAGCCATGAGTCTGTGCTGGCCGTGATCGAGTTCCCACTCGACCAATCACGACCGTCTCTTAGCTGTCAATCACATGTCTCAGCCCAGTTTTTAAAGCATCAAATAACTAATTAAAACCAAACTGATCAAAACATAAACACTTGAACGTACATCCGTGTGATAAGAACTCCCTGGAAAGACAGAAACCATCTTAGGAAACAATCTTTTTAGTTTGGTCCATGTCCCATCGGCTAACATGGAGGGGGCGGGGTTTATGGCCTATACTGCAGCCAGCCACCAGGGGGCGGTCCAGATGATTTGGCTTCACTTTTGGGAGGTCTGCTTTGCGACCGTTAATATCATCCCCTGGAAATCTAACATCTAACATTGACTGAAGGGCTCCAGAACCAATCACAGCTGCAGATTTGTCTTTAGATACCAGACTGACCATAACAACCAGACGTATCGGTGGATGGAACGGGATGTTTGTCAGTTCTTAGTCCAAGAGTTCACAACAGAAAAGAAGTTTCATATCCGCACAGACATCGAGAACAAAATCACCCACGATCCAAGCCAACACATGACATGATATACATACTCACATGCATCAGGTAACGACCAAGAGGCCGCTGGGATTTCAAATGGAAATTGCCGTTAATCATAACCCAATCAAGGCACCTTACGGAATAACCGCGGTTCTGTCAGCATGGGAACGATCAAGACAGTCAAGACGTGAACTAAGCGTTCCCGACGCGAAGAAGACGTGACATCATGGCTGTGTTGGTATTTAATAAACGCGGTGGGAAGTTTCTCTGGAAAGAGAAGAAGAAGAAAAGTCTGATTTCCTTCATGAGACGTCGGGTCGGTCTACGCACAGCTGGATCGAGGCGTAACACCGGGCTTCATATCGTCCCATCATCAATCCTGTTAGACACATATATACATCACATGTGTTCAGGTTTCTATGGGAATGAAACTAGAGGGTTGGGGGGTAATTTTTATTCTTACTTTCATGCGCACCGACCGCCTCACGTCGGCGAGCTGGAAGCTGAGCGGTTACACTTCTCTGGAGTCGATCGACAAAGATATAAGGTCCATCTATATTTCTCGCTTTTATTATTTACTGTCCAAAGTGTAAATCTACTTATATCTGCTGAAAAGCCCCCCCGAGGCAAGCTAGCGATTTATGATATTGGACTATATTAATAAAATTGGCGTGACTTGAGACTATGAACTGAACGTTTTTCTCCTTTGGTCTCCAGGTGCTCATGGAAAAAAAATTAAATCATGAGGCTCATTGAGCGGGAAAAAGAATGCGAGGTGCTCTGAAAGATAGAAACAGCGAGCAACACACGTCGCTATCATTGAAAACAATCACAAACATTTTTTCTTTCGCATATACAAATAAGTTGTATGACCTAAGGCCTGTACTATTATTGTGGAAACCCTGGTCTATATTCCAATAATATAATATATCGTATCCAAATTTTACTGATTCAGAAACGGATTGTACTGTATGATCCCATAGAAAGTCTCCCCACACACACACACACACACACACACACACACACACACACACACACACACACACACACACACACACACACACACACACACACACACACACACACACACACACACACACACACACACACACACACACACACACACACACACACACACACACACACACACACAGTGTACACTACAGTTCATTTACTCCATAATTTACTCAACATTTTATCACCGCTGCCTGATGACTTTCGTCCACTGGCCCCGCTGAGCACATTAAAAGTTTACAAGTGGCACCGCGAAACGGGGGCCGCGTCCCCCGACTCGGGCTCGACGCGCGACGTCGGCTCGTCCATTAAAAGTGATGTAAGGTCTCGTTCTGTCTCTCGTCCCACTTCGGCCTCAAAGAGCCAGACTCCCGCGGTCACTGGCCCAGAAGTCTTAACTCACGCCAACAGCCTCTATCCTGCAGCGGAGGGGGGCCGGCGGGGGGGGGGGCGCGATGAGATGTTTATGGATACCGAGGGTTAAGGGTCAAAATGAAAGCTTCACAGAGATTTGTATTCTCTTATCGCCAGAGCTGCGGTTGCAAACGGGGACGTCTGCCCCGGGCCAATCAAAGCACACATGAACAAACACGCGGTCAACTCTCTTAAGCACACAAACCTCGAAAAGAATTATATCGTTCATATAAATATAGATTCCTATGATGTCCCTTATGACATAGAAATGTAATTGAGCCTCTATATTTTTGTTTTACAGAAAAAAAATCTAAATGAGCACTTGGATCTGTTTTGACTATTTGACAAATGTTTTTGTACTCTTGGATTCTTGGCTAATCTTCATCCCAGACTCTCGTTCATCCAGGTCCTTGTTACCCGTGAGGGCGTCTAATCAGGAGCAACTGGACTTGGCTGCAGTTGCTCCGGAACTGAAGAAGCCTCTTGGATGAGGGGGTGAAATGTCCCGTTGCTCCTTGTGGACTTCATCCGAACGCCAGGGCGCCGATGCACATCGTGACAGGCGAGGGCCAACAGGCGGAGCTGACGCCGAAAACCCGGAGAGGAGACGATGGAAAACAGACCTGAAGTTCAAACAGATGTACGACCTGAATGAAATCCGGGCTTTTCACATGCGTGGAGAATGAGAAGCACATTTCTTTTTTTATAGGATGCTCTCGGGACGAGCCGAGCGCAAGGAAACATGTTGCACGAGGAGATCCAGGCCCCGAAGCCTCGAGGAGCCGTCCCGTGACTGACAGGTGACGTGTTCAATCTGACCACGGCTCACGTGTCATCAATTCTGGAGTTCGCACAACTTTGTACAAACTCAACGGACAAACGGGAGCAGACACACATATCAATTTGCTTTTGATGAAGTGAAGAAAAGATGTAGGTAAAAGACACGGCGTTAGTCTTGGCCGGAGGTAAGATCTATCCAAGCGCCTTTCTCGCTTAGATGTGGATCTATGAGTTGGAAAGTAGCCTCTGAATTTGATGTCACAGATGTGATGGAGCAAGTAGCGTCGCTACGAACTTCTCCCGCACCTGCTGCACTCGGAAGATGTACTGGAATTCGCCGGACAAGCGTTTCACTGAACACGAAGGAGACTGGTGTACAGCACTAGAACGTTAGTCGCGGAGTTCCACACGGTTCTATGCTGGGACCGATACTATTCACTTCATATATACTTCCCTTAGGCAATATGAGAAGGCCACCACATCAATTTCCATTCTTTCATGCAGATGATACCCGGTTGCATTGATCTGTTGAGCCTGATGAAACTAATCAGGAAGACAAACTTCAGGACCTGGATGACCTGTAAGTTTTTACATCTAAATTCAGGCAAAACAGAGTTGTTGTCATTGTCCTCTGCCCCAAACACCTCAGAGAAACTGTATCTGATGTATGTTCAAGTCTTCATGTTTCTGATCAGTTCGGTTTCAATGACTTATTTGATGGTATAAAAACGGGCCGAGACGTCGTGATTGACAGCTGACACTGACTCGCGGTTGCTCAAGCGGCTGCGTGGGCGGGGCCTCGATACCGTGGCTCCAATAGCACGAGGTGGCAGCGTGTGTTTCATTTTTGTTCGATGGGAGGAAGTGGAGACTCGTCTTATACTTATACTTGTATATACAGTCAGTTGAAGTAAGAACTATGTGAATAACCATACAAAGGTCACAAGGTCAGATTCTACCGACGCATTTTCTCTGCGGTTCTTTATTCACGAGCAACTCTTCTATTCAACACTTTTTTTCAAATTGAGAAAAGTGAAATAAGTGAAAACACAGAGCTTTTTTTGGAAGAGAAACGTGAGAACCAGACATCTCCAGGTTGAAAAGTTCTCCTGTGTTTCTCTACATGACAAAAAAACGCAGAGACAGTCTGAATTGAGTTGCACATAAAAAAAAAAAAAACATATTTTCTAGTCAACTTTGACCTCAGATGTAAAACTTTGATTCATTAAAAGTTCCAGACTGACGCGTCACCAAAACAAAAAACGCAGTGTGGAGTTGTAATCGCGATGCAGATCTAAAGTGCTGCAGCGGCCGGCCGCTTTGAACTTCACTTCTCTTTGGCCGGCGGCCATCAGATAAGACTTTTATCTGGAGCCTCTGTTGATTCTAGTCCCCGGAGCGGTGTGACGCTCGACTCCATTGGGCTTTTTAAAAACACGAGCATAGAAGGTCTCGCGGCACGCTGCTGGCTGGCCGAGCTCCGTCTGCGTTGCCGCGGTTACCGAAACCTCCCTTCTGTCACTTTTTACTCCGGCCGCCTCGTGTTCATTCACCCGAGAGCCGCCTCCCGCTGGGCTCCGCACCTCCAGCTAATGTTTGACTTTTCCCCTCATCTTTACCCACTTCACTCGGCAGCCGGGGGGGGGGGGGGGTGAGGTCAGAGTGAATACCCCTCCTCTTCGTCACGTCACGACATTCTGAAGCGTGAAAAGGCTCAACGTCGCTTAACGTGCCAAAGCAGCCGTCAATGATCACCGAGTTGATCTCGGGTCTGTCTCGTCATTAACACTTACACCTGTCAAAAAAAAAAATCAGAAAACAAAACCCTATGATAATGGACAGGCTTAGCGTGACTTAAAGGGGCAGTAAGCGATTTTAATCCAATACACTTTTTTTGTAAAAATCACCAAATATTTCCTGTGTGTGCGCTGAATATAAAATCTGGTTTTGTCGGCTGAGCCCCCGGCTCTGTAGATCGAAAAAAACGGTTTGTGCGGTTTGTAAACTTCACTCCCGACGCCTTAGGAGACGTGCTGGCGGCAGTCGACGCTCTGACTCGACGCTCGGTCGTCACTGTCGATGTTTCTGGACCTCGTGAGACTCGGATGAGTGAAACACTCTCGACTGAGTTCGCAGGAAAATATATCTGAATTTAAACAGATTTTTTTTTTAATTTAAATTTTTTTTTTAAATAATAAAAAACCAAAATATAACTTGCAAAATGTTTCCTTAGTTGTGTGATAGTAGACAAACACTTCAAGTTAAGGACACGTGCTTAAATACAGTGCTTCATCAAATGTACACGCACACACACACACACACACACACACACACACACACACACACACACACACACACACACACACACACCATCACACAGGTGACTGTACCAGCGTCACTCTTTTATCATCGCTGCAGATTGAGAGGAGACACAATGACACAATGCAGCCAGGAAACACACACACACACACACACACACACACACACACACACACACACACACACACACACACACACACACACACACACACACACACACACACACACACACACACACACACACACACACACACACACACACACACACACACACACACACACACGGCAGGAAACAGGAGTCACACACACAGATTGTACAGCAGAGGGGGAGTTGAACTCCATAACAGGAAACACAGGGACAATCGGGGGGAGGTTTACTCAGAGACATGGACACAGGCGGAGACACACCGTTCTGTCTGATCCGCCTTTAATGAACTCGGTTTCTTTTTTGACGCCGGTCCGTCCACAATTGGCTGGAGTCGAAACTGAATCATCGTTTCATTTGAGCGCCTCGCAAAAAGAAAACAGAAACGCGTGAATCAGGCGGTGGAAGAGTTTACAAGCAACATTGTCTGTATTGTAAAAGAATTTTTATACTTTTATTTTTGGCCATTCCTTTTCTTTCTGGAGTAAAATAGACTTCATCATTTTGGCTGAATCCCCTCAAACTCCCTCATAATCCCTAATAATCAATCAACTCTGTGACGCTCAAACGTTTTCCAAGGAAACGTGTTATCGGCGATCAGCGACCTCAAACACTTCTGTGACGACCCCTGGAAACGTCCGAGGCCTAAAAACGTCAAAAAACCTCAACGTGAATCCTTGAGCCCCCCCCGGGGAGTTCCAATGATTATCAAGGACTCCTGGAAACTTCCCCGTTAACCTCACAGGAACAGAGGGACCTGCTCATCAGAACCTGTTTCTTTTTTAAGTGATGCTTGTGGTGATGTTCAATGATGATGATGATGATGATGATGATGATGGTGGTCAATGTTTGGAATCGTTACAGTTACATTAAACTTTTTTCCCCCCTTCAAACTGAACATGAACCTCAGCAGGTTTTGCCTCCATCTCAAGAAGAGTCAAATAACAATTTATGTTTATTTAAAAACTTATCACAGAGATGTTATTCTGGAGAAACTAGAGATGATGCTTTATATATTAACAAACATCCAGATATTAATTGAGTCCTTCTTCTCTTCCCTCAGGAGACACGTTCAGTGTTTCCTCTTGCGCATCAACAAACATTTCACAATACAAACTTTTTCCCAGAAACACTCACCGAGCAGAATCTCGTGGAGTCGTGAAGTCTCGGTTGTCTTCGGCTCCCTCTCGGTTTTTAATTCCTGCTCGGATGAACAAAGCGGAGACGGACTGTGATGCTGTTGCGGGACGTCGGACAGGTCAGTGTCCGGTCACCTGGAGCCTCCGCGCGTTATAAACAAGGTGGACACATGTGGGCAAGGCGGCGGGGCCACGCCCCCCTCACCGCCCCGAGGCACACCGTCACACCGCCCCCCTGCTGCGTTCACGGCCCGGCTCGGAAGATACGACTTCAGAGATCCGCAGCTTTTGGAAATACACTGTACTTCGTCTGTATTGTACATTTTATACCAACTGTAGCCTTAAAGGGGTTTACAGCATATTGAACAGAATAAATATTCAAACACATATAATAAAGATGATAAACAAAACCATTTATAGAATTAGAATTAGAAATAAGATCAAATCAGATTGAATTAAATAAGTTTTAATGTGGAAATAAAAATCTAAACATAAAAACAAAAACATAAAACTAAAGGTAAAATGTCAAGTTTGTAAATGATGAAAATCATTGTTGGAAGAAGTATTCAGACTCTTTAGCCTGTAGCGAAATGTAAAATTAAAATTACTTAATTAGAAGTAAAACTTTTATTCACTTAAGCCTTGAAGTAAAAGTACATATATAGTATATATATATATGGTATATATAAGTATTAAATATTAAAATCTGTTCAGTATTTAGAGTAAAACTGTTTATGATGCACAGATACTGCGTTCAGAGTCAGATCGTTTTATTGGATTAAATAGTTTAAATGTAAAATCGTCAATCAAATCAAAACTCATATCACTTATCATACTGTAATATAGTGAAGTGGACAACGTCGTCACTTTTGGTATAGAAACTCAAATCTGCACAAATTCTGCAGTTTTGACCTTTTACCTGTTTCAGACGTAGATCATCTGTCACTGTACATGTCAGTTTTTCCTTGAATCTCACATCATTCATTCATTTGACAAACTTTTTAATTATTTCATTCTGACCTGAATTGAGTCTCAACCAGATCATCTGAACACAAGCAAGTTTTCCCCAACAAATAGAAAATGAAAGAAATGGCGGAAAAAAACCCACGTGATATTAATTTGCTGATAAAAAACAAAAACAAAAGGCTGTTATCTGTACCTGTCCTGTGATTCATTTCATCTGTGTGTTGATAATTGGTCAACAAACCTTACATTTTAAACTATTTGATTCTACCTTCAACCTTACTCTACCTTGCAAGAGTTGTCCCACATTTCCCACAGCACCTGACGTCAGCACCATGTGCTTCATTTTTATGGAACACAGCGCCCCCTTGTGGGACCAGTTTGTTAACAGCAGAAAATAATATAGACCACAAAATAATATAGACCAAGAGTCTGACCAAAAACAATATTACAATCTACAGAGGATTGACAAGAACTGAGGATAATAATAATAATCCTGACTCAAATGTAGAAATCATAAGTCATATCACAGTGCTGTTTGTGAAATTACTCCTCACTGTTTTTCACAACAACTCGGACTCAACAACAGCAGCATAAAAGCATGAGTAACTTGTTTTCAGAGTAAACTTTATTTGTGACTGAATACATTTGATATTTGGTTTTATTATGTTTTACATAAAACGATTGACCTTGAAAAAAAATCATATTTGACCTGTATGTTTGATTAGGCATTGACGTGATACACAGCAGAAAGTAGGAAGAACTGTATAAACGTATAAATATATATATATATATATATACAGATTTTTTCATTTTCAGATATAGAAAACATATCGTTTGAATGCGAGGCTGTACATTTACTGCATGAGTTATTTAAGAACATCCTGTCTCATACATTCTCAGCCTCACTTGCAATAATAAAATATGTTGTTTTAACTGGAACATATAAAATCTGATCAATCTGAATCAAAACTGGTAAAAATCCTTCAACAATCACTGAGTAATATTAAAAAAAAAAACACTGATGATCTGATGTGAAAGATTAATATTTGCTGCATGTGTAACTGACATTAGATTTTTTATGGATACAAAAAGATTATTTTTTTTAAATCATTTAAAACATGACAAGAAAAAAAATCCCACTATTATAAAAGTTTTAATACAAAGAGTCATTTTCTCATCCGGGTGTCAAACGCTGCTGAACAGACACATTAAAGGTTCAATCAGAGATTAAAGCACCATATCACTTTTTGCCAACCAATGAAATGAAGAGGAACAGTAGAAACAGTAGAACATTTAAAATGTAAAATTGAAGAGACGGATGAGAGATGTAAAGCAACAACAGACTTCCCATAACACAAATGATTGATTCAACACTTCAGTGAACTGATTTTACATGAGTCGCACAAACTAAACTCTATTATAAAAAAGTTAACTTCGAATAGTGACGAGTGTTTCAGCCCAGGAGAGTAGAAATAAACATTATAAAACAATTTACATTTTAATGGCTTCTTGCATTTACGTCAAAGCGACACTGACCAGATTGTCAGTTTTCACCTGGAGGCGTAATATGCACATTTATTTCTGTTAATATGAACCAGAGGATTTTAAACGGATGATTTACTGAGTGAGAAATGACGCCACAGAAAAAAAAAAAGAACACATGTTCAGTCCGACCCGACGGTGAAGAGGTAGAATACGTTAGTATACACACATTTCATTTATACGATTATACATGATTTGTATGGAACCTGACAGAAAAAAAATCTTTAAAAGTCGTGTTGTGTGTGGGCGAAATCCCTGCGATGGATTTTCTGTCTGTACATCTATGTGGTTGTTCACTATGAAATAGAACAGGCGGAGGGATATTTGGCGGTGAACACTTGTTTCTCCGTTCCGTAGACGAAGAAGCTGCGGTCTTTTCCTTTGTAGGAGTAAAGAGCGTGAGTCAGCGGCACCAGCTCGATGGTCTGACGCTGTGGAGAGAGAAATGAAACGTTAACATCACTCGCTCGTTCAGTTTCTTTTAATTCAGGGAGAGAAATTCAAACTGAACTGAACTGAACTGTTCTTCAACTCGACACAGAGGAGTTCTACTGACATCTAGTGTCCTGGGCGTGAAACTACACCCAGTCACTCGACCCTGCAGCAGGTTAGTCTTTCTGTTCTGGTACCTGTTGCAGGATGCGGCTGGTGGAGCTGAAGCGATTCAGGTGTTCGTTAATCAGTTTTGTAGAAACATCACAGATCTCCTGATCGGGGAAACCCTGGATGGGGTAAACCTGAGAGGACGGAGGGAGGAGGAAACACGGCCGGGATCAAAAGACTAGAAGAAGTGGTTTGTTTTTTTCCGACCACGATGGAAAATCAAATGTTTCTACCTGGTTGCCATGGTCACACATGAAAAGCCGGAGAGATGTGAAATTATTAAAAAAAACAGAGGCATAGTGACGCATGTTTCCTAACAGCCCGTGAAGTGCAGCTGACGGGAACGTCGTTGGTTTGACACGTTGACCTGAAATGAGATGGGTCTTTTTTTTTTCTGCTCTCAGACTGAGCAGAACTTGAAATAAAAAAAAAAATAATCAGGCGAAGTGTCAAAAACTACCACAACCGGATCATTGACATCTCATCAGATCACCATCGAACTGTCCGGGGGCCAGAGTTCAGCTGAATCACATCTTCTGGTCTTTACAATAACCACAAACATTCACAGCTACATTCATTTTTTCCTCTATTTCATATTTTAAGGGCTGCAACTAACTGATGTTTTCAACATTGATTATTCTGCCAGTCATCTTCTTGATGAATCATTTGCTGTATAAAATATCAGAGCCTTCCTTTGTAGTCGGGCTTCTCATGTATCGTTTATCTATATATCTGTCTAATTAAAGGTGTATGGGGCTGTGCAGTGAATCTAACTCAGCCTGTGACAGCTCATCTGGCTGATGTTCAGATAATCAGATTCTGAGCTCCTGTCCCGAGGACAGAGGCCGTATTCGGTTGGAATTAAGTGAAGTGAGATGCTTCCGTCGCATTTGCGAGCCTCCTGACGTCTCACATCTGATGGGAATCCCCATAATGATGTGAAAGTTTTTTTACCAGAACGCTCTCGTCGACGAAGAAAGGATCGCCGGTCACCTTCTTGAACTTCTTGTCGGGGAAGTCGGGCTGACGGTCGGGAATGAAGTCGCCGACGTTGTTCTTCCTGCACACACGGAAAGAAACCACACGAGACGTGAAAGACGGAAGAAGGAGAGACGTGGACGGACTGCGGGCGGGACTGGGACTGGGAGTGTGTTGCAGCGTTGACCGACCACGTGACGGTGAGCAGGATGAAATGCAGCAGGTTCTTGCTGCCGTGACAGATGGAGCAGGTCTTGTAGCCGTGGCCGTGACAGTGGGTACATCTGCGGGATTGAGGGGGAGAAAAAACAAAACAGGTGTCATGTATGAAACAGTCTGTCCCCACATCCACGCCACAGTGAAACACAACGTGCAACAACAAATGAAGGAATGCGCGCAGAGTGTTAAAGACTGACACAAGTCCTAGAGTCTCAGATCCACTGGGGATGTGTTAGTCAGGTCGTCGTCCACATCTGTCTGACTCCTAATTGGACCATAATTAACTAAACGAGCATTGTGCTGAAGTTAAAGAAGACTTGAAACTACAGATTGAACATTTTTTTTCCTTATAGACTTCTATAATAACAACCAGTGGCTGCTGGTCATTTAAGAGAATCCAGGTTCCAGGCACTCCAGCATTATTTTTCAGCACCCTAAGTCTACGCCCCATTTTTTAAAATACAGTTTATGGAAGAAAAACACTTGATGACTAGTGATCGATTATCTGAACAAAGAAATTCTGACAAAATTTAGAAATGATGCTCAGGTTTCAGTTCGGTCACGAACAGGAGGCAGCGAACAGTCGACCTTTGAGCTAGAGAGCCTGCGTTAAGTGTTCAGACTGAATTGACTCTTATCGGCTGACTTTAATCAACCAAGCAATCAATTTGTCGGGCCCTTGTCATATCTACGCCTTCATCTGAGTCCGCCTGTGGCAAATTCAATGGACCGGACATGGTTTGCACATCGGAGCAGAAGTCGTAGGAACTCCGCGACAGGATCTGAAGGAGGCTACTGAAGAAACTCTGCTTCTCTGTGTGGCTCCCAGGAGCCACAGCGGCCTCCGTGATTCTGCATGAGATCTGGGTTGGTCCTCGACAGAGGTGCAGCATAAACGAGCCTGGGGTGTAGCAAAGCGCCCGACAGTTTGTGAGACGGAGAGAAGGAAACCGCAGACAGAACCAGAACCAGAGCTGGGCGGTTCAAGAAGACTCGGGACTCCCACCTCTTGCGACCTCGGCCGTGGCAGGAGGTGCAGCGCTTGTTCCTGGACCGGCCGTGGTAGCAGATTGTGCAACGCTTCTGCAAAACAACAATGCGGGTTACGTCTCCTATCGCCTCCACATTATGAAGACGTTCATGCTCACTTGGTTCTGCATGCTCAAGGGTGTCAGTATCGCCCCCGGAGCTACAGCGGAGAGAAGGGGACACAATGTCGCTCTTGTGTTGACTGAAAAATATCTTTTGGTTTGGTCGTAAAATGATCTCCTGCGGATAAAGATGTCATCTCTCAAAAAGATTTATGACTGTAAACACAACACACACACACACACATATTTCACTGAAACTTTGCACATTAGGAGGATTAGAAATGAACAGGACACACAAGTGGGTGATCGACAGACAAATAACGGACTATTTTAATAATCCATTATTCGATTAAGTCTTATTCCGCTCTCGTTCGGCGGTGACTGTAAACTGAAGGTCCTCGGCTACTCAACATTTGGTCGCGCAAAAGACGTTGTGTATGAATTATGTATATATATAAAGAAACACATCTCACCACGCCTCGACCGTAGCAGCTGACACAGCGGGTTCGTCCACAGCCGTTGCACGTGTGACAAAGCTGAAACACAGAGGAACGCAAACGCGGCAAGAGCAAATTAGGGAAACTGAGAAAACTTGACTCTCTGAATTGATTGATTTATTTATTTATTTTAAAAAGCTGCACCTTTACGAAGGACGTGTGCGGCACGCGGACCTTCTCCACCATGTCGGTGTATCTCTGAGGTAGCGTCACTGGGATGTCCCACGGTGCGGGACACATGCCGTACTGGGGCCCGTCCACCATTTGTCCTGTTTGAAGAAGAACAAAAGGATGAACTCACTGTCTGGCGTGACTGACTGGTTCTTCTGTGTGTCGAAAATCACAACAAAGGAAGCTGGAAGCTGGAATCTGGCGTAAAAGTCACACGACCACAAAATGTGTCGAGGGTCATGTTGTTGCCGTCTCTATGCACGACACAAGAAATTACCGTGGCGTTCTTATTGGAAAAAAATTGTTACCATGGCAGCTAAGATGTTTGTTTTTTTAAAATTCTATATGAAACATTTGATTTGTTAGCTCAGAGCGAAGCTTTACCGTTGTACGACTCAAACTGCCAGGTGCTGGTTCTGGTCTCAGTGTAGGTCTCCAGTCGATACTGCGGCAGGAAGGAGGCAGATCAATCAGGATCAAGAGAAACTTAATCCTTATTTATTTCATAATCTGCATATAGTGTGTTCACGCTGTATGTATATTTGCTATTTCTCATATTTCCTTGTGTTTATATTGTTCTTATTTTTTATATCAGTATTATTGCATGTTGTGTTACTCTCCCCTTAGCTGCTGTATCACGCCAACTTTTCCTGTCATGGGACTAATTCAGTTTATCCTCTGCTGACCTTTCACAAAACTGTTGTGCTTCATTTCAGTACATAGAAGACAGTGTTTATTTGAACGGCACCTATGGGGAACATTCAGAATGTGGATCATGCAGATCATGGTGTGATGGTCCAGATGGAAATGATTTGTTTTTTTTACCAAATACATACTGGGACTTAAAAAAAAACTATAATTAATTTTTTTATTACATCTGTAACGATTGACCTGTCACTCACAGTTTTCAATAACAATTTTATTACAAAATGTGCATGTTACTGTCAGGCACTTGAACGTGTTCACTAGAGCTGCAACAGTCAATCGATTAATCGATTAGTAATCGACTGAGAAATTAATCACCAACCATTATGAAAATCGATTAATAGGTTCAAGTAATTTTTATGGAATAAAAAGTCAAAATTCTCTGATTTCAGCTTCTTAAATGTGAATATTTCCTGGTTTCTTTGCTCCTCTATGACAGTAACCTGAATATCTTTGGTGTGTGGACAAAACAAAAACAACAATAATCTCGGGGTTTGGAAAATGCGATCGTCATTTTTCACCAATTTATGAACCCAACAAATCATCGATAAATCAGAAAAAATAATCTGCAGATTCATCGATAATGAAAATAATCGTTAGTAAGTAGTGTCCATGCGTCATCTTGATCCAGGTTAGATATTAGATGAATAGTGATGCTCCTACCCTGTAGACGGTGATGGGTTTCAGCTCTTTGAAGGTGAGGTTCCTGGCAGGTTTTGAGCTGTATGTCCATTTCGATTCCACAAACTTGAGCAGGGCATGTCTGGCCTCGTCCTCCGATACTGTCGGGACCCTGCGACACCAAACACACAACATCCGTTATCCCGTCACGCCTTCGACGTTCTGTCCAAAGATTTCGAGAGACTTCCGAGATAAAGCAGCGAATCGTCAGCAAATGTGTTTTGTAAATGAAGTGAATTACTGGTGTGTGTGCGCTACCTGACGTTGGGCACCAGGGTGTTCCTGTTGAGCTCAGGCTGGGGGTTGTAGGCAGGGGGAGGTGGGTACAACGGGTTGTCGTCCTCTGGACACATGGACACAAGGACAAAGGAGGCGACGATTGGGACATGTTGAAGAAAAAGAAGAGCACAGAACAGAGGAGACAAGACACTCACGTCCTCCTTTGTGGCCCTGGTATCCGTGTATGTCATCCAGCCAACCAGGAGGGGGCGCTGACGGTCCCTCCTCTGGTATGTTGGGATCAAATGCACCTGAAAAGAGGAGGTGAAGGAGAAAGGAACTCAGCCTTCTTTCCGACACGCAAAGTAAAATGCAAAGTCCAGACATTTTCCTGATATTCTCCCAGTAAGACCGCAAATTTCCGCAAATGTTGCTCTGGTCATTGCCTGGAGCTTTGCCTTCCGGCCTCCGAAGTAAATTCAGCAGAAAATATCCCGAGTGAGCCCATGTGAGAATACAGCAGGAAAAATTCCAGGAAAATTCCTGTTGATGATGTGAACGGCAAACTCAGACGCATTTTGCAGACATTTTGTAAACAGATTACATTTTTGTAATTTTCTGGCGGCATCTGGTGGTAAAGTTGCAAACCGCAACCAACTGAGTAACCGACAGGGGACACTTTAGGTGCCGACCACTAATTCCATTTCCGGCAGCGCCTTTAAATTCAACGCGACTGCGACCGTTTCGTGCCACAACCGTATTCAACACGACGTAGCAAACATGGCGACTCACACGGAGGTCGGGTCCACCTCATGTCACTATATTTAACTCATTCAGAGTTTACGAAAAACATTGGTTCTTCGTCGAAGGTGATTAAACATATATGAACACATAGTTATGGACAATATATTGAATTTCTGTGAATAAGTTCTTATATTCTAAATATTACACACTGTAGCTTTAATTTCAATTTAAACAAACCCCATTGCGTCTTCTTCTTCTGCATTTGTTTATTGGCCCTTGACTACTGGTGTTGTCACCATAGACTGTAAATAAAGATGGACGACACATCTCCACTTCCTCCCGCTGTACAAAAAAATGAAGCTAAAATATCCTGGATACGAGCGCCGCCATCTTGTTACAGATCCTTCTCCTTGTCCAAGCAGGTAAGGCTGAATAACTGCACGCGGCCGATGACGTTTCTGCCCGCGCCCTGTTTGTCAATCTCTTTGTGTTTTCAAGGGTCTCGTCTGAATGGAGTCGAGTGACTTCTGTATACAGTTCACACCTGAAAGGAGCTTAGCAGAGCAGCAGGTCCCTGAGGCGATGTCTTCAATGTTTGTCTTCCCTTTACAACACTGCTGCACCTAAACAAAACTGTACTGGTAACGTGATTAATAATTAGCATGATCCTTAGAAGGCAAAAGGAACTGGAAACCGACCGACATCGATATTTGGGGGCAGATGCCGATATCGATATTAGGGAGTAAAAGATTCCCGATACTAGAGCTGCAACAGTTAATCAATTAATCGATAAGTAATCGCCTACTAAATTAATCGTCAACTATTTTGATAATCGATTAATCGGTTCAAGTAGTTTGTATGAGAAAAATAAGTTTAAAATTCTCTGATTTCAGCTTCTTAAATGTGAATATTTCCTGGTTTCTTTGTTCCTCCCTGTATCTTTGGTGCGTGGACAAAACAAAACATCATCTTGGAGTTTTGGAAGCACGATCGACATTTTTCACCATTTCATGACATTTTATGGACCAAACAACGAATCGATTATGAAAATAATTGTTAGTTGCAGCCCTACCCGGTACAGATACATCGGCCGATATAGGTATGTATGTATAATTCTAAGATGTCGTTATCAAACCTTTTTGACAAAGAAATGTAATTGTGGCTTGATATTTTAGTTTGACCATGAACTTTATCACAAAAAACAAATAAAAATGACAAATACAAACAAATTAATACAACCTTAATTAAGAAAAAACTTTTATTCGACCTAAAATGTAAAAACATTAATGCACATTTAAAAGGCTCATATCAGTTGGCCGATAATATCGGCCGGGCTCTAATAAGGATGTTATAATAATTGGTGAGTGCTTAATTGTTTTGATGTTATTGTACTGGTGTGTAACTTCAATAATAAACTTGACTTCCCTAACTGCAGAGTATAATGTTTTAAAGAGCACTGAGATACAACAGTTAAATCTACACGATACGCCGGCGATTAAGACACTTCCGACTCCGGCACCGTGCTTTTATTTAACGTGCGTCATGGTTTTTGCGCGACACAAACACTTTTTTTTTTTTTTGCAAGTCCCAACAACTGGGTGTTTTTCATGAAGCCCCCGACGCCAGGCGGATAAAAATACAGCCTGAGTGCGTGTGTGCTCGTGTTAGAGCTGTACACAATACCTCTGGGCGAAGGGATAAAAATATCAGCGGGAAGGTGTTTCCCCCAAAAAGATCTGGGCTGAGATGGAAGGAGTGTGAGAACGGTATGAGGGAGGGAGGGAGATGGAGACTCATTAAGAGAGAAGAGTAGAAGTAATCGAGGGAGGGGGAGAACAGAGGAGGAATGAGGAGAACAAAGCCGGTCTGATTACGGAGGCTTCGACGGGACAATGCATCCAAAATACTCCTGTGTGCCCCCACGTCTCACGCCGAACACAACTTTCTAAAACATCTGGTTGTTGTTGTTTGATATAGACTGTACTGACAGTGAACTGCAGCTGCAGTGTTTACTCGATGAGTCGTTCTTTAGTTATTTGGATAAATGCTGAATCATCCGAGGGGAAAATCAAAACGTGAGGCTTTTGCAGCTTATCTTTGTACATGATAGAAATGGATGACGTGCTGAAAGAACGTGTGCAGTAGCTGCCACGTGCCCCTAACGACGAGCCGACTACAGTTACAGAAAAAATCCTCAAGTGAATCACGTAAAAACATCACATATCGAATTTCATAATATAAAAAAAGTAAAGACGATGTTCTAAATTACTGTGATACGACTCAATTCCCCACGCTGGATCAACATTTTCACGTTAGATGAACGTCTGCAGCAAACGCGACCAACTCTGTCCCGTGACCCTCAAACCCAAACTCAGCAGGACTGCTAACGGTGATTTTCATTAGTTGATGACTTTGCAGATCATCTTCTCTGTTAGTCGAGTTTACAATAACACAAAGAGAAGCGGCGAATCCGTTAGTATGATTAGCGATCATGCCTGATACGGGGCTAGGCGTCTTGTCTGGATGGAGGTGGTTTTGGTTTTTAAACGCCCTAGTTTTACGCGTAGACAGAAAATAAAGATTCACGACAATGACGGCTCCCAAAAGTGAAGCCAAAACATCTGGATCGCCCCCTGGTGGCTGGAGACAGTATAGGTAATAATCCCTGCCCCCTCCTCGTTTCCGATGAGAGTTACACATCATGATAAACAGTTGAGACGTCACCTGTGCAAGGTTGCCAGAGCAAATATCCGAGATATTTTGGATGCGTTGTCCATCTTTTTTATACAGTCATTGGGTTCAGGGTATGGTTCCACTTCCTAGAGGGTTTTTTTTAAAAGCCTCAACCTAATTAACGAGGCCTCTGAATTTAGGACAAAGTTAAAGCTACAGTGTGTAATATTTAGAAGAACTTATTCACAGAAATTGAATATATTGTCCTTAACTTTGTGTTCATATATGTTTAATCACCTGCAACAATGGACCAATGTTTTTTTGTCAACTCTGAATGAGTTAAATATAGTGACATGAGGTGGACCCGACCTCCGTGTGAGTGTCCATGTTCGCTACGTCGTGTTGAATACGGTTGTTCGCACAAAACGGTCCAGAATACGAGGCAAACTCGGAAATGGAATTTTAGCAGTGCGCCACCATAAAGTGTCCCCTGTCGGTTGCTCAGTTGGTTGCGGTTCGCAACTTTACCACCAGATGCCGCCAGAAAATTACAAAGATTAGGCACTGGGGTCTTTAAAGTTATTTTCACAGTTAGGGTGCGCAATTGAGACATTTTGCGACGTCCACTCGCAAACCCATACATAGTGACTTAACAAGTGAAAATATTACTCAAAAAAATGCAAGAATCATAAAAAAATATGAATTTAAAATTGATGAAATTTTAGATAATTCTTTTATTTTACAATTCTGTTTTAATGATTCATGGGTTAAGGTGCAGTCTGAACGGGCAACGAAAAGTTTTAAGGGTTTTTGCAGTCCTGATGTTAATGGGTAGCTCGCTCCAACACTGAGGAACCAGGACAACAACACAGACGCACGGGGTTTAGTTGAGTAGTGGCCGCCCACCCCTCGCAGTGAGGGAGTAACAACTAGACGTTTGGCGCCAGCAGCAGTGGCGCCGTCAAGGGGGGGCCACAGCAATGCATATGCATAATATGCTACATGGTGGTAAAATGCTTCTATCTGATATTTTACATTGGGTACTGTTCATATAACTCAATTAAGTATATTTTTTATAATAGTTAAATAGTACAGTTAGGTCGAAGTACAATAATAAATAAAAACAAATGCAGCCAGCCCAGCAGCTTGTATTTGACATATACAAGAGCAGCAGGCTTATAGCAAATTCTGATATTTTACAATATATTTTTACGTTAGGTACTATCCATTTACATCAACAAAGTTCATTTTTATAATAGTTAAATAGTACAGTTAGGTTTAAATGTCACAGGTTTGAAGGTTGCAGGGCCCAAGCGAAGGTAAGAAGGAAAAAGGACTATTGAGTAACTAAGGTAACAAAAAGCATAAACAAAATCCAACTCTCAAAACCTCAAATCCCAAACTCCGAAATGGACAACAACGGCATAATGGAATTCCTGAAATTCAGCCATGGCTTTTGGTTTGCAGATGGGACGCCCCCCCCCACACACACGCAGTTTTGGAGGACTTCTTGGTTCTTAAAAATAACAAAATGTTAAGAAATACACAACTGTGTCGCCGCAGGTTGAACACGGACCGAGCAGTTACAACCGGGGGATTACCGGGGTACGACCACGGTGGGACCTGCCCCCTCCCCTCCCCTCCACCGGCCCGCCCCGTCACGGTGTGAACATCGGTCCTTTACCTTTAAAACTTTAAAACTCTAAAACTTTAAAATTTAAAACCCGAACAGCAGCAGGTGACGTCTCCAGGTCGGAACCACTCACCGAGCTCCTCGTCCATCGCGCCGCTGCTTCACGGACGTTGCGACTACAAGAAAATACGAAGTACCCGGGAGAATTTCCGGTTCGAATTTGCAAAATAAAAGCCCAGTGGAAAGTACATAGAGCAAATTTACTCACGTTCGATTACATCAAAATGTTGATGTACTTGTACTGAATGATATTTGTAACTTTTACATTTTAGATTTTATATTATCATTTAATATTGGACTGTTTTAGATGTCACAAACTGAGCAGATGATGTAGTATTTCACACAAAAATAGCAAAGATTAAAGAAAATCCTCTTAGATTAATCTGATAAAGGACAATTATTATTTTTTCTTCTAATACTAGAAGATGAGATACATAAGAAAAACCGACACAGGAGTTTTACAGTTGCTGTACTGAAGCTTTTACATAAGTAAACTGTTAGAGGGGTTTTTTGCCACTGATTTTTCAACAATAGTGAGGTCTCCAGATGAAAACTGAGAGGTTTTGACTCAGTAATCAATGCAGTGGACATTGAGAGATCTCATCTTAACGTGTTTTCAGTGTAAGAAAAAAATCCACAGTCCCCATTATGGGCAAAAGTATTCAGCTCCATTCCTGAAGTAAAAGTACAGCTACAGCCATGTAAAAATAATCCTCCAAAAAGTGTCTTCAACAGGTTTTTTTTTTCTGTTGTACCTGTTTGAGATGAAGATTTTTTTGAACAACTTTAAGTACAGATAGGAGGCCATGACGGTTTGAAACCGATCGCTGCCTATGTGACGTTTTTCTTGAATTCATAAAACATATTGTGAGTAAAATCTTAGTCTAAAAAATATCAACTTACCATAGCTAGTAAAAATTAAATACTCAAGTTGAGTACAGGTTCCTCAAAATGGCACTCAAGTACAAAACTTCAGTAAATGTACTTGGTTGAGCTTTTAGCTTGTGAATCTCTCCAGCAAGTTTTTTTTTTTTCAACAGAGCCTCTTATCAGACCCCCGCACTGGAAGAGACACTTTGTCTCTGTTTCTTGTTGTTTCTTCTGTCAAAGGTAATTTCCTCTTCTTTTATATAAGCCTTGGGTTGTTGTTGTCACCTCCTCAACTTTACTTTGAAAGCAACATCACTGAACTTCCTGTTCTGGCTTGTCTATTTGAGTCTGGTTGATGCAGCTGCTGGCCGCGCCCTCATCGTTTACATTCTTGGCATTTAAGGAAAAAATAAAAATAAAATAAATAATATCGTTTATAGATTTCCCATACGGATACATCAGCCGATATATATGTAAATATATATTTAAATCTGTAAAAAAAATCATAAGATTTGTGACAAATAAATGTAATTGAGGCTTGATATTTTACCATAAAATGTATCATAAATAACAATAAATAAAAAGAAAACACAGATACAACCGTATTTCCGCCATTATTTATTTAACGTAAAATGTAAACATAAATGCAGATTTGTTTTCTGCATCGTTTATTCTGTACAACGAAAGATTTAAAATTGGTAAACATAAGCTCTGATACCGATATATGTCTGTTATTTACTTTATTTTGTTTGATGTTGTCGCTTGACCAACAGTCAAAAAACTGAAAAGAGAAAAAAGAGACTTAAATGATTTATCAAATGTAGTTAATTTTCTGTCCTTCGACAATTTCCTGCAGAAGAAATAGAGCCTTAGTTTGAATTTTTTTATTTTTTATTTTCCAATATAAATTTCAGTAGCGTCTGGTGGGTAATTTCACTGTGGAGGCAGACTATCCCTTCTACTAAATTATATTTAGTTTCGAAATTGGTCAATTGCTATTATTTTTTTATTTGTAGCTGGTGTTATAATGTCAAATCTCCAAAACATATTGACAAGTAGATATTGCAGTGTATCCTCCTGGCCCTCCATTGTTGGCGTTTATCTTTAATGTAAGAAGGGTACACAACATTTTATGTGTAGCCTCCCTTCAACTTTTTTTGTTTGTTGTTGTTGTTGTTGTTGTTTTTACTATGTCAGAGATACTGAATTCTACCTGACAACAGCAATCAACTTAACTCTGATTGGTTTGTTTGTTTTTCCCACCAAGGGAGGCGAAGCTGTTTTAAGCCTCCTTTGATCGTTAATAGATCCATGGAGCCTCTGATGGCCGGTTTGATCTCAGGAATCGAGACGAAATTACGCACTATATTTATTCAGTTAACACACACAAACACAGAATCTCAAACCGAGTGGTGTTTCATTGTCATCACATATAACTTTTTTTTTATTTTCCACCTTAAACTTTGTCTGAGGTGGCGCTGCCTCCCTCTTCTCCCCCGACGAGCCGCGAATGGACTTGGTAAATGGACTTTATTTATGTATCGCTTATGCAGGACATGTCACGTTCACGCACATTCAAACACTGTCGTCACTAGGGGGAAGCTAGGCTCGAACCGCCGATCTTTGGGATAGTGGACGACCCACTCTAGCTCTTACCCTGAGCAACACCCGCCCCCTGTTATTTGCATTGTGGTGATAGCGATAAATAATAAATATTTCCACCAGCAGGGGGGGGAATTACCTTCCCTTTGTTTTCTTCTTCTAAAACGGTTTCCCTGATAACTCCCACGTTTTGCCCTGGCGCGTGAACGCAGCGGCGAGGCGGCTCAGCCGGAAGTTGACCTCACTCGTCAAAACACAGGAGCGTTAGCCGTTAGCAGTTAGCTGTCTTCTGACGCGGTTTTTCTCCTCACACACTCACAATGGTAGGACACAGCGACGAACTCCCGAGGGTTTCTAATAAAACAATGTTCAGATTTGCCGTCGTGACTGTTGTGCATGTGCGGTTTTCTTTTTTAAGAGATGTCGCGCAGGTGCTAACAGGGGGGCTAGCTTGGTTGTGTTAGCCGGGCGTTGTCATGGTTAGCAGCTGTGTGCAGATGTTTTGTGTGTTTGTGACGGTCCTGTCGGCAGCAGCTCCTCCTGTCCTCTGTGCTCGTGTTGCTTTGTGGACTCACTTCACACAGGGGTCCTCAGCAGCTGACTCTCCTGACGCTAACCCCTCGCCTCCGTCTCTCTTTCTCTGTCTCAGGCTGAAGTAGAAGAAACTCTGAAGAGGATCCAGAGTCAGAAAGGAGTGCAGGGAATCATCATCGTCAATTCAGAAGGTAAACCCGCCTCATGTAAACTACCTGCAGTCTGGTATTTGTGACCTTCATCCCATCTGTCTGTCATTTACTGTAACAGCATGAACAGCGATGTACAGTAGATACATGTACTAGAGAAAAATAGGGATTTTTGAGTGCCGATATCGATATTATGGAGTATGAGATTTCCTTTACCGATACATCGGCCGATATATAAATTTGTCAGTGATTCTTAAGAAGTCATTATCAAACCTTTATGACAAAGAAATGTAATTGTGCCTTGATATTTTAACTTAACCCTGAACTTTATCATAAATAACTATGATAAAAAAGACAAATACAACCAAATGTATAGATCTTGAATTCAAATTCAAGATTCAAATAAATCAAATTCAATCGTAAATGCTATTTTTTTTTAGTGCTTTGTTTATTCTGTAGACTGAAAGATTTCCTATCGGCAAACATAAGCATTGATACCGATTGGTCTGTGAAATGTTAATATCAGCCGATATATTGGTCGGGGCTCTAATATTCACCAAGCTCTCTGTCCAAAGAACAGTTTTATGTTAAATGTATTGGGGCTGCAACAAACTGTTTCCCATTATTGATTATCTTTAAATCAATTTTTTTAATTCATGAATTTCATTTTCTGTTAATGTCTATGAATAATGAAGAACAACATTGTTTTTGTCTCACTTAATGCAATTTGAATTTCCCCTCTGGGGGATCAATTAAGTTACATCTTAATTTTAAATCTTAATGTCCAAAGCCAATAAGTTACATATCACATGAGACAAAGCGAAGCAGTCAATCGTTACAAAGATTATTATAATGAAAAATGATGTTAACATTTATCATATTAGTTGTAGATATGTTTTCTATACTTTCCGTTTCTTTTGTGACCTAAACACCCCCCAAAAAACAAAAACATCAAATTCTAATCGTTTGAGAAGCTTTAATCAGCAAATGTTTGGCCCTAATGGTGCTGGGGGAAAATGACAGAAACTATTTATCATCATTTAAAATTGTTGACAATTCATTGTATTGACTTTTCCTGTCACCTCAGGAATCCCCGTCAAGACGACTCTGGACAACTCCAGCACGGTGCACTACGCCGGACTCATCCACCAGCTGGTGATGAAGGCCAGGAGCACCGTAAGAGACATCGACCCGCAGAACGACCTCACCTTCCTCCGGGTCCGCTCCAAGAAGAACGAGATCATGATCGCTCCAGGTGGGTGGGGCTTCAGTCGGGGTGTTCATACCCACTCAGACACAGGGAGAGAACAACACCCCACACAGAGGCCCAGACGACCCAGAACTTTCTTGTCTGGAGACAAACTCATTTATTAGAGTCTCTGTCTGCTCATGTGTTGTAAGATGTTTATTTTAATCCATTCTCCCTCTTTTCACAGATAAGGACTATTTCTTGATCGTCATTCAGAACCCCTCAGACTGAACAAGGAGCAGCTGCTGCCCCCCGATTTGTTACTCTGTCCATCTTTCATATCTAAACAGCCAAACTTTTTTGTTTTTGTCTCAATTAATGAAACAGAACCTGTTTTATCAGAAGCTTATTGATGCATTCGCTGAATAAAGGAGTAAAGACGGGTCTAAAGGTGGATCAAAACTGAGTCTGGGCTCGGTGACGCTCTTTCCCCCCTTATTCTATCATTCCAGTTCAGTCTCTTCTCCATGCATAATGTATGTTATGATACTGTGTTGATCATGTATTATAGCACATGGCGAGAAATACATACCTGCTGAACTACCTTAACTTAAAGATGCACAGTTATAAAGGAGAGAGAGACTGCAACACCTATTTAGATTTAAAGATCTTTTAGTTTTTCAATGCAATCTTAACAGAAATCACGGGATTGTTATTTATTGTTTAGTTGGCTTAAGATGCTGAAGTGCAGTATTTCAGTGGTGAACAGCGAACTACACTACAATCGCCTCTGCTCCTGTCATGTCACGTCCCTGTTAGCTATTTGTAACAAATGAAGAAATAAAAAAAATGTCAAAATGTTCTTGTGTGTTTTCTGTCATGTTTTATCTCAGTTAGTTAACAAACACTAGACTTTAACCAGTGACAAGTATTTTTGGTGTCAAAGCAAACCATCAACACAAACACAGTGACAGAATCTTACAGAGTTGTTTTGGCGAGCATGTTAACAAACTTGTTTATTTACTACTGCAGGTCATTCATCCCAACAGCTGTCAGACTTCACAACAACACCATCTAACGTAGCACTGTTCTGATGTTGGCCCATCACAATAAACTACTTGCCATACTGTATGTTCATCATTCATATATGATTGGCCGATATGGTTTTGGCCAATGTGTCTCTTATTCATTGTGTCTTTTATTCGCTGTAGTGTGTCTCTTTTTGGTCATTTTCAGTATTTCTTGGCCATTGTGTCACTCTTTTCAGTCAATGTGTGTCTCCATTTGATCTTTTTGCATCTCTTTTATCGTTGTGCTTCTCTTTTTGGTCATTTTAGGTCTTCTATTGGCTGTAGGCTGTCTGTTTTTGGTCATACTTGATCTTTTTGCATCTGTTTTTAATGTGTCTATTTTTAGTCATGTGTCTCTAGTTGATCGTTTTGCATCTTTTTTTGACTGTTGTACGTTGGCTTTTAGTCCAATGTGTGTCTCTTCTTCTATCGGCTGCGGTGTGTCTCTTTTTGGTCATTTTGTGTCTCTTAGCCATCGTGTCTCTTTTGGGTCATTTTATATCACTTTTTGGTGGTTATGAATATTTATTAGCCATAGTGTCTTTTTATTTTAAGGGAACTCTTATATTTCCATCTCCTTTGACATCCCTGTTGTCATTTTGAGGCTTTTAACGAAGCTCTATGATTTTTAAAAACAATAAATAAATAATAGCCAACACTTCCTGCATAGACTGTGTGGCTGGTAGACCGTGAGTGTTATTGACAGTGTTATTAACAGTCTTTGGTAACAGTGCTGGAAACTGTAAAGTCATGACTCTTAAACTCGGCGGACGTCCCCTTTAAGCGAGCAGCGGGTGACGTCAGCGCCTGGGGTTTTAACTTGCTTTGTTTGTCCGGAGCAGTTTTTAGATTCAGACTCACTCGGCGGAGAATCGGCAGCAGTCGGACAAACAAGACGAACTGTCAACCCGGGCCGCGTTATAACAAGTAGCAGTACCGGAACATTAGGCGGGTAACGACCGTGTAACGACGCCGACAGAGATGCCGTCCGACAGACCCTTCAAACAGAGGAGGACGTTCGGTAAGACACCGCCCGCCGGGGGGGGACAGGCGGTGTTGTGAAGCCTGTAAACAGGAGCGGCAGCAGCGGCAGCGGCGGAGGAGCTAGCTGGCCCGTGTTAGCCACCTAGCTTAGCCCGTATAGTTGCATGTTGTTTACATGTCCGTAACCGGAACCGTGGACGTTGCACGAGTCTCTCAGCGGGTTGACACCATAGATGTTCTGGGTCATCTCGATAGTAAACAGTTAGCGCAAAAGCTGCAGGACGTCAAAGTTTAGAGATTAATCCTTTGTTTGACGCAAGACTGACGTAACAACTGATGATGATAGAAAAAACAGAAACATGCTAAAAATCCATTTGAAATGTCTCCGACGCCGTAACGTCACGGAGGAGCGTCATCGTGACCCATGTAGGTTTTCACTCTTTGGCTGCTAATGTATAAAATCCAACTGGGTCACTTGACTGTCACTATCACATTAGCTCCGCCAGGCTAGTGGAAGCTAGTGGGAGCTAGTGGACGCTAGTGGGAGCTAGTGCTAGTGGAGCTAATGGAGCTAGTGGAAGCTAGTAAGAGCTAGTGCTAGTGGAAGCTAATGGAAGCTAGTGGGATCTAGTGGACTTAATGGACCCAATGGAAGCTAGTGGGAGCTAGTAGGAGCTAGTAGAAGCTAGTTGGAGCTAGTGGAGCTAGTAGAAGCTAGTGGGAGCTAGTAGGAGCTAGTGGAGCTAGTAGAAGCTAGTTGGAGCTAGTGGAGCTAGTAGAAGCTAGTGGGAGCTAGTAGGAGCTAGTGGAGCTAGTAGAAGCTAGTGGGAGCTAGTGGAGCTAGCGGCCTGGCTCTTTAAATGTCTGGGGTAAGCTAGGGTGGTGGTGGTGGGGGGGGAGTTCACAGTTCGTGTTCGCTCAAAGCAAAACAACATGTGCTGACACATTATCCAAGAACACATGCTGTAATATGATGCCAGACGACGGCCCCCTTATCCTGGGGAAGGGAGGAGCCCAGGCTCCAGTCTGGTCCATTGCATAATGTGGCCCAGGCTGGGGGAAACAGGGGGAGAAGCGAGCAACAGACTCCCTTTTACTGTTGTTGTTACATTCTATTTTGTATATAACCTCTTTCTAAAGTCCTTAGAGTTGAGATGCCAGAGTGTGTCATCATGTTCCCCAGTGAGTAACTGGCCTTGTTGACTTTGTGGATCACTGCCACAGTTAGTCACAGTGACACACTGGGGTTATGAAACAATAAAAGACCTTGGCCTGTGTGAACAGATGATAAATATTCTTGTTTGGTTCGGTGTGGGGGTTTACTTAGTAAAGTTGGTTCACAGCAGTATTTTCTAATCTATAGGTTGCAGGCCGGTGCAAAAAAAAATAAATAGATATAAATATGTGACACACCAGGGACACCAGGAATATTAGAGCCAGTTCTGAAAGAATTGTTGTTGTTATTTTTTAAAGAGATAGGTTGTAATAGGCAGGTTCCTGACTGTTCAGATCACACACTGTATATAAAGATGGACGACGCGCCTCCATCTCCTCCTGTTGTACAAAAATGAAGCCAAATTATCCCAGATTCGGGCGGCGCCATCTTGTGCGTTGGACGTCATTCGGCGTCTGTGCAGTTGTGATTGTGGAGTGGAGCCGCGGTATCGAGGTCCCGCCCCATACACTAACCCGACCAATCACGAGTCCGCTGTCAATCATGGCGTCTCAGCCGTTTCTATAACATCACTTTTTCTTTTTTTTAAACTGATCCGAAACATGGACACTCGAACATACATCATTGTGATAAGAACTACCGGAAATAACAGAAAACACGTTTGGACACATTTTTATTTGACGTTTACTTTGATATTTTTTAGTTTGGTCCATCTTCTAACGTGGAGGGGGCAGGGTTTATGACCTATACTGCAGCCAGCCACCAGGGGGCGATCCAGATGATTTGGCTTCACTTTGAGGAGCTGTCGTGTCGCCCATCTTTATTTACACTGAAACAATGTTTCTGATGCAAAGCCAGGAAGTGAATTATACTTAAAAACAAGAAAGTTATAATAAGTAAGTAAGTAATAAATTATGGACCATTCTCACTGCTAGGTAAAAAAAAAAAAAATCTCCCAGAGCTAAACAAAGAAACCATTCACATGTCCCTGCCCCTCCATGCTCTGTGCTTTGAGCTCAGCCAGTGATTAAAACACAGCTGGAGGTTTTATTCCCCCCCCCCCCCCCCTGAAATAGGGCAGTGGGTTATTTACAGAGCGTTGTGTAAAATTAGATGGTGAGGCGATAAAACCATTGCAAAGCACAAACGGCTGCTGTCGCAGGAACTGAATGCGACATTCACAGATACACAAATGACATGCAAAGATGTGAAAACTATGTAAATACATGCAATCGCAGACATCAAATTGCAAGGACACAAATGGAAAAAGTCAACACACGCACAAGAACATTTGGTTAAGCAGCAGGATCCGGCATCATCTAAGAGTCTAGATGTGGCGGCACACAACTCTGGCTTCCTGCTGTTCCTGGAGACTATAAATACCTCTGACAAGGATGTTATGTGATCGGTTCAGTCTGTCTGTCAGTTTGTTTTTTAGCAAAATTACTTTAAAAAAAAAAAAAAAAGATATAGAAGGCTTTGCATGAAAAGCACATCAAAGATAGAAGGTCTCGACCGTGGTAACAGCTGATTAAATTTAGCTGGATACAGGGATTTTTTTTCTTTTTAAGGATTCTTCACCGTTGCGAGACGTTCAGTCTGTGTGGACGTCTGCGCTCTGTGAGTGTGAGTTTATCCCCCAACAGAGACACAGTAGGTTTTAATGAAGTGCTTTATCTCGGGGAATGAGTACATTGCTCATTTTCAAGTGTAAGAGCAGCACAACCCAGACTGTTGACATGAGCAGAGGTTTGTCGGTCAGCTTGTTGTTTACAGATTGTTTTTTTCCACAGCTGACCGGTGCAAAGAGGTCCAGCAGATCCGAGATCAGCACCCCAACAAGATCCCTGTAAGCTGCCGATCTCACACACACACACATACACACACACACACACACTTACTTTAGCCTGTCAAAAGTCTCTTTGTCTGCTGGTATGTAAATGTACATAAGCTTTTATGTGTGTGTGCGATAAAATAACCATTTGATGAAACTGCCCTAAAACTCCATTGATCAGTTAGATGAATTGCCAATATTGATCATTTCAGATCGTTTCAGAACGAAGCCTGGTTTCACCGTCTTTCTTCCTCGATGTGTTTCATAAACATGTTTATCTGCTTACTTACCAAACATTAGCTAGAGCTACAGCCTTAGCTTAGCTTAGCTTAGCATAAAGACTGGAAACAGCTAGTCTGGCGCTGTCCACAGGTAACAAAGCTCACTAATTTAAAAAAACTAAGGCAAAAAAGCCAAACTTTGCAGTTTCACGGGAGGCTTAGCTAAGTAAGGCTGTTTTTACTTAATGCCGCTTAAAAATCAATAAAAAACAAACGCGTGCAACCGACCGCACGTGGACGACTGACCGTTACTGACATCGCTCTGTGCTTTTACGACCACGGCAGGTCATCATTGAGCGATACAAGGGAGAGAAGCAGTTACCTGTTCTGGACAAGACCAAGTTCCTGGTGCCGGACCACGTCAACATGAGCGAGCTGGTCAAGATCATCAGGTAAACACACACACACAAACGCGCGCATGAACACACACACGCGCACACATGCATGAACACATACGCACACACGCACACGCATACACACACGCATACACGCATGAACACACACACACACACACACGCAAGGAGAGGAGGTGAAAATGAGAGCAGAGCGGAATATGTCTTGATTGTTTTTGTCAACAGGTCTTTCGTCAAGACCTGGCTCACAAGTTTAAAATTTTCCTGATCAAAACCATTAATGAATATAATTAAGATTAAAGAATGTTTTAATACAGACATAAGTTGCAGGGGCGACTAGAATCCTCATACGGGTGTGATTGAACGCATCAAAGGGTTCAATTGTGCATTTATGAAGAGGAGAGCAGTTTGTATCGGGTTATAACAGAAATATCTTGTGATATTATTAATAGGCTGTATCGCCCAGCGTTACCAGTGAAAAACGAATTCCACCTTGACTTTCCCTGTCTCTCGTGTTATCCTCACCCCGGTCTCCCTCCCCTCCTCCCCTCCTCCTCCAGGCGTCGGCTGCAGCTGAACCCCACGCAGGCCTTCTTCCTGCTGGTCAACCAGCACAGCATGGTGTCCGTGTCCACGTCCATCTCCGAGATCTACGAGCAGGAGAGGGACGAGGACGGCTTCCTCTACATGGTCTACGCCTCGCAGGAGACCTTCGGCTGCTAGGGAGGTGGCTGGTGGAGGGGGGAGGGAGGGGGAGAGCGGGGATGTCGTCAGGCGTTGGGAGAGTTGAGGGGGAGAGAGGTTAGACGGGGAGAACAAGAAACCACCAAACTCCACCATCCTCTCGTCTTTGTTGCGTCAGTCAGTGACCTCCCCTCCCGCCCCCTCCCTCTCTCTCTCTCTCTCTCTCTCTCTGACTCTCTAATCGAGCACCTTCGTCATATTGGTCAGTAAACACAACACTAGCTACAAAAGCCTGACGACGTCCTCAAGAGTCATAGATCAGAGTCAGACCTTTTCTCTCTTATTTTGAAAAGGGTGGGACAAACCAACCGGTGACTTTGGAGGGTTTAGAAGCCATCCGCAAAGTTCCACAAACACTCTATTGATAGATGAGATATGATTGTTTGATTTATTGACATCCTTTAAGCTACACAGGTACAGTGGGGTCCAAACGTCCGAGACCACGGCGTCGGACCTTTGGACCCACCGTTCTGTTCGCGCGTCAGACGAGCTGCTGCGACGCTCGGTGACGTCACTGATACAGTTTTAGAGTTTTAAACCCTCCGAGGTGAAAGACAGCTTCGCCGTGTCCCGTCTATATCGTTGCTAACGGTGGAGATAGAAGGTAGATATAAATATCGTGACTGTTGTTTCACTTATTTTTAAACTCAAGTATTTTTTTTCTTTTTGATTAGCGTCTTTAGTTCGAAGCCATAGTTTTAGTTTGTGTTTTCATGAGTAGATCTGAGTTTGTTTGATTCATACATTTACCGTCAGCCCGGAGCTCGACTCGCCAACCAGACCATCAGAAGTGACTGTAATCCTCCTTGCGCCAACAGTAATTTCACACGTGCAATATTTGTCCCTCCCTCCTCCACTGTAAAGCTACTGTCATGTGTCACTTCTGGGTCCGACGGGTCCGTTTGCGTCTTTCACCCCGTTCACACCTGACATTAAAGGGGCAGTAAGCAGATTCTAGAGCAAAACTCGTTTTGTAAAAATGACAGCAGAAACATCCAGGACACGTGTGTGATCTTAACGTGTGATCGGATCTCTCGGGACAAATGTTTAAACACCCCCCCCCCCCGAGCACAAATACACCTTAGTATCACTACTCTACCTGTCTTCCTTGCACAAGTCCCCCCCAACCCCACATTCAATGTCACGAAAAGCCAATCAGGTGAAGCAGATTATTTTACAGGCCCGCTCGCTTGCTTTTCACGCTTTGGTTTGTTTTTCGGAAGGATAGAACAGAGAGAACGAACCAGGCCCAACAGTTTTTGCGTAATCCTGCTGAAAAACAAACATGCAAACCGGTGAAAACAGAAAAATGCACAAAGGTAGGGAATGACAAAAATGTTAGGAAGCAAAGCAGTTATCAAGTTGGACTCTGACTCTGTTGGAGAGGAGGAGGCGGCGGCGCCGGAGGAGATCCCGCCTCCACAGTGGCAAACGAGGCGCCGCGTGGTCACAGGATGTTTTTGTTTTGACGCTGTGATATTTTTATTTCCCTCATCCCGTTAACGGACGGTGCAGTGAAACGCCAAAATGATTCCGTCTTTTTATAACGAGCTGGAGACGTGGACTTAATGAGAAGATGGTGGCTCACTGTCGTTCCTCCACTGTGGCAGCGGCGGCGGCGCCTCCTCTCGGCCTTGTGTTACGGAGCTTGTAAAGATTTTGCCGCGCGCGTCATGGTAGCTTAGATTTGAGCATTAGACAAAAATACAAAGTATTTAACGTAGGAAATGAATGAGCTTCTTTTGCACATAAATTAATACAAGTGTAAAAAGAGTTGGCATAGAGGTCTTTTTTTGTTTTTAAGAATTACTGTATCTCTATAACGATGATCTTTTTGTATCTGTAGAGCTGCTGCTGCTCTGTGTCTGTCCGTCTGCCTTTCTTTAACAAAATATGTATACACAGAAAAAAGGTTATGATGCACTACAGGCATTGCATGTTTTGAGTTTTTTTTATAATGTACATTGATTTTACACTATAGATATAACTGTTTCGTTTTATTTAGAAAAAAGTCTTTTTTGATGTTTCCCAAACCAAAAACAGGAGATAAGTGTATGTGTTTGAAACAAACAAACAAAAAACAACTGTGTGCGTATAAACGATCATATAATCAATATATTACAAAAGTGTTTTCTCTAGGCTTTATGACACTATCACTGTTTGGAGGGGTGTACATAGACCCATTGCTACATTATTAAAAGCATTTGCCAATTAATAATGATGATAATAAAAAAAAGTTGCCTTTAAACAGTTTTTCTTGTCATTTATGAAGCTTGAACTTGTGTTAAACAGATGTCTTGTTTGAAGACAGTAACGTTCAGCAGATACGACGCAGACTCAACAAGTTTCTTCCCCTGGGACATTAGAAGTTTTAACTCTTCAGAAAATACGATCTTACACTTCTGATCCTCTTGGATTTTCCAGACGCCTCTTAAGGAAAAAGGACGAACAGTTAAAAAGAGGGTGATTGATTTTATTTTTACTTTAAGACAAGACGAGACATTTCGTAGGTTCGGAAAAATATCCGTCCGATCGTTCTGCGTTTACAGACAGAGGCCTTTCAGTCTGTGAGCGCAGAATCGGTGCATCTCATTTCTACCAGACCAAAAAAACAAAAAACATCCGCCTCCGCTTTTATCCATAGCTGAGCACACAGGCACAGGAAGCTTCTTTCTCTTTACATCTTCATTTTCTGTTCTTACAGTTTCCTCGACAGAAGCGACAGTGGTTTGTGTAAAAAACAAACAAAAAAAATGTTAATCACAGTTGCCACGTTTAAGGTGTGTGTGTGTGTGTGTGTATGTTAAATTTCTCATAGCGGCAGGCAGGTGAGGAACCAATCAAATTCAAAGGCTTTCAGTGACAACAACAATGAGCCTGCAGGGGGCGCTGTCACCCTTCAGAGTCTCATCAACGTTTGTGTTGTTGGCGAGTCTGTCGAGGAAATGGAACAAAGACTCCTACAGACGGAGTTCACACATTTTTTTTTTATCAAACAGAAACAAATGTGTGTTATGTCAACTTGTTTGATAAAAAAAAATATATATATATTCATGTTGGTGCCACAAAGGCTGAAATCTCAGACTCCTCAACCTGTTTGTCCTGGTAACTTCCATAGACTCGGCCTCCACTCTGAAAAACTACCACCGAACATATGCGCCCTTCATAAATTAAAGGTGAGTGGAGCTGAAGCTTTTTAAATTTTATTTTACTCTGATGATTTCCTTGCAGGTACCAGATTTTTTTGGCTTTAAAACAATGATTGAGGTCATTGAGGTGTTTGAGAAAAGAGTGACCCTCCTGAATGAAGTGACGAGAGACACAGCAGCTGCAGGTGAGAGCTGGGACGCCGTCTGAACAAGACTCAAGACGAGACTCGTTTATCTCTTTTGAAGGAGGCTGAGAAATGAGGTCCGGCATACGAGTGGTGGCGGCGGCGGCGTGCGTGAGACCGGGGCGAACCGCAGCAGAGCTCCGCGCCGGCTTACGCCATGCTGATGGGGAAACAGAGGAGTGGGTTTTAGTCTCAGGGAGGTGAGTGGCGTGATGAAAACCAGGCGATGAAAAATCATTTCAGTC
This sequence comes from Scophthalmus maximus, assembly GCF_022379125.1. NCBI lineage: Eukaryota > Metazoa > Chordata > Actinopteri > Pleuronectiformes > Scophthalmidae > Scophthalmus > Scophthalmus maximus. Next base: position 4,285,131 of record NC_061520.1, read on the forward strand.
GCACACAGACAAAGAAAGAGGCAGATATTAATGTTTCTGTGGAAACGCGACGCAGGTTTTATGGGCGAAGGCAAACCGACCTTTACATCAGAACCCAAACCACTAAAAAGCTGCCATTACAGTGTGTGTGTGTGTGTGTGCTCGCGCGCTAAGTGAGGAACAGTGTGTGATGAAGAAGCATCATGAGTCAGCCCGGCCCACGAGCGTTACGAAAGCCGAAGTGATACAATCTTTTCTGTGTGAACAATAACAGAAAAATGTAGGTCAAACCAGATCTGAGCCGTTTTTAATAAACGCTCACTTTATTTCTTGAACACATGATTAAACTGGCGTTGCGACGATGACAGGGTATAGGACAAAAAATAAAAAGGGTGGAATATTATACAAAAAAATATTTTACTTTCCGTTTTATGAGAATGAGAAAACTGAATTTGGAATCGTGTGTATGAGCGTGCGTGTGTGCGTGCATGACCCACCTGTCGATCAGCGAGTCCCTCATGCTGGTGGCGATGGCAGAGGGCTGGGACGTGTCGCTGAGTCTGAAGACGCTCTCGATGACGGACAGCTCGGTGCTGGTCGTGTCCAGGCCACAGAACGCGCACCAGTCGTTGACCACCATTCCGGCTGCGATCACCTCGCTTCCCCGGTTCACGGTGCCCGCCTGAACAGGAAGTCGACAGACGACATTGTGAGTCAGTCCGACTCTTCTCGACTTCCACAAATTACATGAAAACTGCTTAACACATTCATGCTCCCCTTCCATCATCAGGTCAACATTTTTATTCATCCAATTATATGGTTTATGAGCAAATACCTGCAGAACGAATGACGTTCTCGTCTGAGCTGCGACTATCACGACACCTCAGATCTGTCTATGTTAATGAAAATGTATATTTATATATATATATATATATATATGTCTGATTTGCCCCGGGAGCATAAAGATGCGCCGACAGACACTCACCACCAGGGGAACTTGAAGCAGGGACGACAGCTCGTCCTGGTCCTCTATGGACGTCTTGGGGTGGACCAGGCCTCCCTGGTTGCTGAACGCGCAGTAGGAGCCAACCAGGACCTGCTCAGCTACCGTCTGACGGAAAACCTCCACCTTCAGGGCGTCGGCGAGGATCTCCTCTGTCTCCTGAACGGACGGAGGGAAGGAGGGAGACACGGCAGGTTTTTAAGTGATGTAAAGCTTCACATGATTTCCTGGAGTTGGGGGGAAAAAAGTTATTCTGCCACATGTCACTCGTTGATTTGACGTTAATCCAAATGATACAGTCATGTGTACAGACTCGTGGATTGGTTGATAACTTTAGTTGTCAGGTCATGTGGGGTCACATCTGGCTTGAACGATTTTGACATAAAATGTTATACTTTCGCATGTATTGGATACTATATAATGCAAACCGCCACCAACTGAGCACCCAACAGGGGACACTTTATGGTGGTGCATAGCTAAATCCGTTTCCGGCAGCGCTGAAAATTCAACGCGAACGTGGCGTATTCTGGAACCGTTTTGTGCAACGACCGTATTCAACACAACGTAGAAACATGGGGACTCACACGGAGGTCGGGTCCAACTCATGTTACGATATTTAACTCATTCAGAGTTGACGAAAAAACATCGGTTCTTTGTTGCAGGTGATTATACATATATGAACACATAGTTATGGACAATATATAAAATTTCTGTGAATACGTTTTTCTAAACATTACACACGCTAGCTTTAAAACAAATGCATGTGGTTGAACAACCGTCAGCTGACGTGGGGACACACACTCACCCTGTCGAGGTCGGGGTGGACCAGCGCCACGTAGTCATTGCAGGCGATGACGTTGCCGAGGGCGGACAGCCTCTCCTCCACCCTTTGGATCTTCACTGCTTCTGGCAGACAGTTCCTGATGTGCTGCAGCTCCTGGTCTGTCGTGTTGCTGGGCACCATGAGACCGTGGCGGTTCCCTGATCGCCAGACAAACGCAATGCAAAAATAAATAAATAAGAAAATGGTTGTGGGGACGAGAGTCCGGTGTGTCGGGATAACTTTTTTCAAAAACAGGGAAAGATGAAAATCAAGAGAAACTTCTAAAATATCCCAGAAGCTGATGAAAGAGAAAATGTGTATGTGTGTGTGGTTTTTCTTGGGGGAACCTAAGTCTGTTCCAGGTATTACTTCTTTTGTGGGGACCCAACTGTGTTTCCACAACCACATTACGGGACAAAACAAAAGTCCCCACACCATAAATCATTGAATTTTAAGGTGATGGACATGTTTGAAGGTTAGGTGAAAGTTAGATTAAGGTTAAGGCGAGAAGTTGTGGTTCAGGTTTCAAGTCTCCAGGAAATTGATCTACGTCTCTGTGATGTCTTGCAGACATGAGTGAGTGTGAGTGTGTGTGATGCAGGTATTACACATGTTTTGAGGACCTGAGTCTCTAAACACAGTCTTATTATGGGGACAAAAAGTATCCATAAGATAAAACAACTTTTTACGGACACGACATGTTTAAGGTTAGTATTAGGGTTTGGGTTAGGCAAGTAGTTATGTGGAGCATTACTCACCCACACACATCCGCCCAATGATGCGACAACCTGCTATGGAGGCGTGAACCACCGGGATGGTTTCTGACAGTTCCCCTTCAAACACACTGCCGACACACAAACAAAACAACAGCACCGTCACTGACTGCAGCACAAACACGCCGCTGTTAAATCTGGACTGTCTGACTCTTTGCTGAGCCGCCTGTCGATACACCGCTCGGCCGGAAGACAGAGGAGCCCTTTGCGTTAACTCTGTACTTTTATAATTAGTTTGGCTTTTGTCCCTAAACTAAATGAACTGCCAACGGTGGAGGCGAGCGGCATGAGTCAGCTCAAAAAGGGCAGCGTGGTGCTCACCAGCACGCTGAATCATAATGTAGAGACCCATAATTCAATGAATTGTAGTATATGATTCTTTTTTTATGAGGATTGGCATGGTCGCGTCCCTTTACTGGAACCCAATGCCGATACGCAAAGTCCAGGTATCGGGAAGAGAAATATAGGAATAGAACATGTTCCCAAACCTTTCAACCCCCAACCCACCACAATAACAGTGCCACACACTTGTGACCCCATACCGTGTTGTTGGCCATAAATACATCAATGTATGCGAAACACTGAAAAGCATGAGAATGTTTTCTCGCGCTGCAACTAACAATTATTTTCATTAGCGATTAGTTGTTTGGTCCATAAAATGCCAAAAAATTGTGAAAATGTTGAACGTGTTTCCCTTAACCCCAAGATGAGGTTTTGTTTTGTCCCCACACCAAAGATATTCAGTTTACTGTCACAGAGGAGCAAAGAAACCAGAAAATATTCACATTTAAGAAGCTGAAATCAGAGAATTTTGACCCTTTTCCCCATAAAGACGACTTGAACCGATTAATCGTTTATCAAAACAGTTGGTGAATAAAACTGTAGTAGATTACTGATCGATAACTTTATGCAGCTCTCATGTGGCGGTCCGGGCGATCGCTGCTTCAGATCAATGCATCTCTGATGCGTTCAACCGGAAATCAGAGCTGAACCGTTGCGGTCGGATCAGTCAGGACAGACGTTAACAGCAGGTCTGAACGGGGTCAAATACTCTCCACCAAAGCTGCTTTCAGACACGCGCTGAAGTCCAGGTAGGTTCCTGTGCTATTTCAAGAGGGGGGGGCTGTTTGTGAGAAAACAAATGTCCGCAAAATGTCCCTATGTACGGCCCCTTTAATGTGGGCTGGTGTGGGTGTGTGTTTTGTCAGCGCTGGCAGCGGTAGCTCCGGCTAGCTAGCAGAAAGATCGGCAGGGCAACAGGTGTGATTTCCTCACTTCACTTTTATGTGGTTGCCCCCCGCTGACTTCCCGGCACTGACATCCATGTCCACAGGAGTACAGTCCCACACCCACTCAGTACACAGAGAAAAGAGTAAAGAAATAATAGAGAACGGCCGTCACTCCAGGAGAAGAGCGGAGGGGGGTGCGTCTTCTTCTCATCCTTGTTCTACCCACACCCAGGACCAAGTTTTTCCAGACATCTTCCACAGTTCATGTTTGGAGACATGCTCAGGGAATTGACCTTTAGAAAAGTTTCCACTCATTTGAAAGTTTTTCTTTCTCAATGTGACTGAAGCGGACACACCTGATGTTCCCACAGAGAGGCAGAGATTACACCGTGATGACCTCATCAGCTCTGACCTATATGCACCGGTGAAACCTGATCACACCGATTGATTAATTATCTAATTGATTGATGGATTAATGGATTGATGATTTCAGGCGGAGTCGAGCAGCCGCGTGACGGACCACCTGGCCCACGTGACCCCTCACCTGTAGAAGTTCTCGGAGCCTCCGATCGCCACCAGGCAGTAGGTGTTGGTGAGTTTGGCGAAGCAGCCGATCTCGTTGTTCTTCTCGAACGATGCTCTGACTGCCATGGCGACGGACACGAGGCTTCACCTGCCGATTCTGAAACTGCAGTAGGATGGAAACAGAACACGGAAGAACACCCCGCGTTTAGACACGAGCCGCACCAAGCTAAGTGGCTACAAGACGAGCTAACCGCTCCCAGCCGCCGCGCGAGAAGACGACGTCACGTTAACTCGCGCCGCGGCGACGAGGTTGTTTTCGATTAAACACGAGGTGAAGTTTGTGTTTATGAATATATAAAAATAGTCCAGACTAACGGAGAGAAGGGGAGAACTTACCGGAGCGAGTTACGTGGCCTGCAAAGCGAGCGTGGTGGAACCGTTCTGCCCCCCACGTGTTGACTTCCGCGTTAGGGAAGTGACGTCAGGACGCACGGTGCGTCATAAGAATATTTGTATAAATGGTTTTTCTTGAATTTCAATATAAACCAAAGACTTCTCGCTAATAAAAAACGTGCCTCTTATATTTATGTATTTATTTATTTTATTTATTCTCTTTTAATCGACCGAACAAATTTAATATTCAGACCTTGTTTATGGCTCTTGTTGTTTACTTGCTTGTTCACTTTGACAAATGTTTTTTTTAAATCGTTTTTCTTGAATTTGAATATCTAAAACACTAATCAAAAACGTGCCTCTCTTTTTAACTTTTTAACAAATAGCTTATATTTATGTATTTATTTATTTTATTTATTCTCTTTAAAAACAGGTTTAATATTCAGACCTTGTCTATGGCTCTTGTTGTTTACCTGCTTGTTCACTTTGACAAATTAAGTTGCTTTAAAAACATTTTGATAATTTTATTCGCTGGCGCTCTGTCGCCTATTTTTGTTCTTGCACAAGTTTGTGTTCTTGTTTAGCAAAGTAAAAATGAATACATTTTACAAACACATAAAAAAACAATGAGACAAATGTTTAACCATCACTCAATTCACACAAATCCTCTCTTTCACGGAAATGGAATAGAACTTTATTAGAAAACTGTGATTGCACCGATCCTCGCTGCCCTTCAATATTGAAAATAGGGAAACTAATAAAGAAAACAATGAAAAGGACAGCACATAAATTAATACATCATTTAACAGCAAAGAAACAACAGAAGGAAACTGCTAAAAGTAATGGTAGAAGATGGAGAATCATAAAAAGCAATGGATAAAAAACATTTATTTTCATTTTCTATTTCAAATTGAATGTGCCTGAAGAAAAAAAAAGTGTAACCATCCAAATCCTTTACTTCTCGGTCTCGGAATCAGATTTTGCCAAGTAGATTTTCCACATGCAAAGGAATTAGCTTTGGTGTTTTTGGTGCATAACGATGAACATAGTTAGTGGAAAGTGAGATAAAGGAGATTTAACAGCGAGTAAAGAGAAGGACAAGAACTTAAAAGTACAAGAGCAGCATCATGAGTGAAAACTATAGCATCAAAATCAAAGTTATGTCAATATGTCAGCCGCTGATGTTCCTGCTGTTACAGAGAACATTCTCTGCGCCAAGGAAAAATCTCCACACTTGTCTTCCCTCTTTTTCTTTTCCTCCTCCTCCTCCAAAAAAACCTGCATAGCAACCGCCGCCCGTCCGCGTCCGCCTCCTCCTCCTCCTCTGTCCTCGTGCAGCAGCGGGATCGGCACTCTCAGCCAATCACGTCGGCCGCTCCGTGTGACGTATTGTTTGTTGACACTTCCATTAGCTCGCCACCTGCGTGGCGTCACTGTCGCAGGTGGTGGTGGTGGGGGGCAAAGAGTGTGTACAGTATGTGAAGCGAGAGGTCTCACTCTGTCTGTTTTTTTTTTAAGTCTGAACTCACATTATTCCTGGCATACCACAGAAAAAAACCCATTCAATGGTATTGTATTAATAATGGTATTATGACAATAGAAGCATACACAGGAATTTCCCAGCTTGGAATAAATAAAGTAACAACATCTATCCATCTATGGAGGATTTATCCTGTACTTATATTATCTCTTGGTATTTCTGAAAATAACAAAACAACATTAAGTGCCTGACATTTTTTTTCTGTAAATACCAGCAGAGGGCGACTCCACTGGTTGTCTCTATAGAAGTCTATGAGAAAATGACTATACTTCCACACTTGATTTATAATGTCAGTAAACATTCTCCCGATGAGTTTATGTTTTAATCTCTAGTTTCAAGTCTTCTTCAATACAGCATGATGTTCATTTTGTATTCAGAGTCAAACAGACGATAGAGCACCATATGCAGGGTTGCAATACAGCGTGATTGACAGCTAGTACCGTCCAATGGGTGTAGGTTGCAGGTGTAGGTGGACGTGCAGTGGATGAGCTCTGTCAGGCCCCACCCACCGGTCCTCCAAATATGGTTATGCTGCGTTCCATTATACCTCAGAACTCAGATCCTGGAAGTCGGGTTGGCGATTTTGTTCTGACCTCCAGAGTCGGAGGGGTGTTCTGGTTGCAATTTCCGAGATAATACTGGAACGATAAACCCGAGTTCCGAGTTCCGAGGTTTAATGGAAAGCAACATCCCTTCAGGTTTCAAAAAACCAAGATGGCGCCAGCCAAAATGCTAAACTGGAGGCTTCAAAACAGCAGTGACGTAACGGTGGGCTGTCACTTGGGGAAAACTGTGTCGTTTCAAAACTTAGATCTACAAAATCCAGCAAATCTTCTTTGTCCATCTTGTTTAATCATTCCGACTTAAGAGCACACGAAGTCGAACAACTTCCCAACTCGGTACACTGGACCACTATAAATACATTGTTCGTGCCCGTCTGATAAAATGCGCGGAGTGAGGCATCCTCGTGCTCATCAACGATCTCCGGAGCGAGCCGCTCCGCCGACACGTCGGTCTGGATCTTCTGCCCGGAAACACCGCGGCACAGAGACGGACGGGGCTCGGAGGCAACGTGGGGTCGATGAGGTGCGATACAATTAATTTTCTGTTCCTGACAGCAGCTAACACCGCCCCCCCCCCCCCCCCCCCAACACACACACACACTTCTTCTTCTTCTTCTGTCTGTCTGTGTGTCTGTAGGCGGAGCTCTGCTGTAAACATGTCAGATATATATAGATCTATATCTATCTATCTATATATAGATCTATATATATATATATATAGATCTATATCTATCTATCTATATATAGATCTATAGATATAGATCTATATATATTTGTCAGTCACAACCACAGGGTGAGTTAATTCGCCCCACGGTGCAGATAAGGTCAAACACAAGTGACACATCCACGTCTTGAATGTTTTATGTTGTGTCTGCATTGTTGGACCGAATCCTGATGACAAGAAGAAAACCTGATTTAGTTTTTTCTGTTGTTTTTTTTAACGATACCCATCCTTTAAAGGCTGCATGTGTATAAAAGGAGAACTTCTACTCTCACAACTTCCTGTTTTTTTTCCCCGTAGGGGGCGCTCAGGAGGTAGTCCACAATGAATGTGGGTCAACATAGCTGTAGCTCCAAAACATTACTTTAAAAATGTCTTTCTATTTTCTTTTACATGTTGATATAACGGATAGAAACAATAGATATAGTTCCATTAGATAAAATTGTTGCCTTTTCAATCGTAGTGAAAAACCTGGTGTACTAACGTACCACAAGACACTATACGGCATTCTCCATTTTGGTTTGACCCCTAGACCATATATTAAGATGGACGACATGTTTCCACTTCTTTTTGTTGTACATTTTAAAGCTGAAATAAGCAAGATGCGGGTGCCGCCAACTTACACTTTTGACATAATTAGGAGCCAGACTTCACGTAGTAGATATCGTGGTGTGGAGCCAAGATATCGAGGTCCTGGCGATATACGTGCTCCACCAATCGCTTGTCAATGTCAGCTGTCAATCATGACGTCTTGGCCCAGTTTTTTTTAAAGCATCAAATAAATAATTAGAACCAAACTGATCAGAACCGTTAACAATTGAACATACCTGTATAGGAACTACCTAAAATGACAGAAACCATTTTTGAGAAAAAAGTCCCACCTGCTAACATGGAGGGGGCGGGGTTTATGACCTGTACTGCAGCCAGTACCAGGGGGCGATCCAGGTGTTTTGGCTTCACTTTTGGGAGCCGCCGTGTCGTCCATCTTTGTTTACAATCTATGATTTCAACAGAGCCTTTAGGTGAATTGCAGCGAATATCAGCTTACAGTAGACGGGCTCTGTTTGAACCTGGGGCCTTATTCTCCCACGTCTTGTGGGTGTAATAGATTGATATCGGGACAAAAATCTGTTATTCTATTGAATTATTGTGTGACCTTTATAGGGGAAAGAAATATTATTATATAAGTGTCACACATTGACGCAAACAAAGCATCGGTAGACCAGCAACTCCTGTGTTCTTCTAACGGCTCTTTAACCAAAAAGATTTATCTGTTTAGGATTATCACGAGGGGTAAAATTATCTTAGAAATATGATCAGATAGAATTTGAGAAGGACTCAGTTTCTGTGAAGGTCAAAGAAAGCTATACATTCAGCATCCTGGTCGCATTTGGCTGGACACATTTTCTCTTACTTGTCAATTAATCTGCAGATTGTTTTCTTGATCAGTCAACTTGTCTACGACATGTCAGGAACTATAATAATTATCGTAGGGACATGCGCCTGAGACATTTTGAAATTCCTCGCTCTGTTTGACGTCCTGAAATAATCAGTTTATTCTCACATTCAAGGAGCTGGAATCAGCACGCCTTCACATTTTTCCTTGAAAGAAACCCAACTATAATTAGTCATTAGATTATCAAATTAAAAGCTGTCGAAGATGTGGGCCATGATTCACCAACTTCTCCAAGTGGAGGAAGAGGAATTATGCGGAGGCGAACCCACTCTGGCTTTTAATCAGTAATGCAGATAGGGTGTAATTAATCTGCTGGTGTGAGCTTATTTGTCTTAATTATTTCCTAGCGGGTGAACCCCATTCATGCCAAAAGCGTTTCATTTACTCAAGGAGAAGGAAAGAAAATACGCCACTTAACGGAAACTTCTCCTTCCACGAATTGGTAGAACCCGTCGTCAGCAGGGTTGCCCCGCCCCCCCCCCCCCCCCCCCCCCCCCCCCTCCCCGGAATCAAACTACCAGCCCTAAAGTCAGGGAAGATGAAAACATAAGAGAAGAAGTGAATGAGCTGACGTGAAGCCTGCAGCTGTGGGTCACGTGAGGGCTTTTTGTTTGTTTCCAGGCGAGGAGGACGGCAGCGGCAGCGGCGGAGAAAAGGAGACGCACGAGTCAAAACAAAACAGTATCTGACAGAAGGAGAGAGAGGAGCTAAATTTAGCCCCGTCTTTCTCTCTCTCTCGCGCGCTCTCTCCGACTGTGACATCTGTGGAGGGGAAGCGAGACGACTGCACCTAATGCTGATTGAGTTGCTCTGAAGTTCATGAATGAAACATGTGTGGCCCAGATTACCTTGTTATCGCTATGTCATACACTTTATTTAGATGGGGAAAAAATGATGCGCGATCCGGCATTTTCAGATACTTATATGTATATAAAATCATAAAGACTCTTCGGTGTAGGGGCGTCCTACATATGAGGTTGGGGGCCCTGCCACCGTCTGTGCCCAGGGGCCCATTACCTCATGGTCCGTCCATGCTTTAGACTGAAATCGATCGACACGTTGGCCTGATGACGGGAGGATCAATGAATACCTGAAGGGATTGAACCAGAAGCAGCCTTGACAGTTGACAGCCCGACGTCATCTCACTGAGACTTCAGTGTTTGTCATTAAAGGGGCAGTTAGCAATTTTGGAGAAAGCTTGTTCATCTCTTTGTTGTTGTTGTTGTTGGGACTTTACTGCTCAGGCCAGGCCACGAACCCACGACCTCCGGTGTGGGAGTCCAATGCCCTAACCACTAGGCCCTAACCGAAGAATAGAATTGCTTAATGCCCCTTTAATCACCAAGCTGCGCGCCTCGTCTGTCTAGTCACGTGTCGTCCGAGACGGAAGAGAAACCGTTTGGAAGCTGCGAGGCTTTCCGGTCTGTCACCACGGTAACGACCTCAAACAGGACAGCTGCACCCGTGTTTCACAAACCGCCGCTGCTCTGCTGTAGCAGAGTTTTTGTGTCCGTCCGGCAGACGGTCCCCCTCTGATCTCATAATTTAGGACGGGAGTGGAGGTGAAAGCCCATAATCAACTTTAATGTGAAAATTATCACAAGTTATTGCCCCGCAGTTCAAACGGAGGCCCCGCTGCCGTTACACATTTTACAGGCCGTTAATTTCTCAATTAAAAAAAAAAGAGGAAAAAAAAAAAGGCACGCTCCCGCGATTTACTGCCGCCCGTTAATTCTCCCGCCGGCTTATTGACACTGTGGTTACGATCTCCATTTGTCACTGTGCTGGGAGTGAAATCAGCTGCCCGTGGAAATGTTCCGCAGCATTTTGTTAAGAAACGTCCAGAAATGAGCTTCATCGTTCCCTCGTCCGAGGAGGTTATGTTTTCGCCCCCGTCTGTTTGTCTGTCGGCAGGATTGCTCAAAAACTACAGTGTGAGATTTGGTGCGGCTTGATTGGCGGAGGTTTGAATGGAGGACGCTGATCAATACTGGTCGATTAACTGGAATGGATTCTTTCCTCGTCCATGTCCCGTCCTTCCAAGATTTCCTGACAAACAAACATCCAAAAAAACAACTAACGGACAGAGGTGAAAACACAACCACCTTGGCGGAGTTAATCGCTGCTTTCACCTTTTTTCCATTTGTCCTGTGAAAACCAACGTCTAAAAAAAACCCATCCTCGTCAGGTGCAATTTCCCAGCATGCATACTGGCCCCCATCCGTGAAGCTTTCACGGCTGCACCGTGAGCGCGTAAACTGTTAAGCAGAGCAAGACGATCCCGCCGGCCGCGCCCGCTAAACTGATTGTGTTGTGTCTGATTGGATTGCCCTCCTGGACGGATCATTCTAGACAGGATTAGAGATGTCCGAGCTGATAACCGGGGGGATGCTGTTATCTCCTTCCTCCTCCTCCCTGTCTGCATCTTCCTCTGTCTCTCTCCCACTGCTCACACCTTAATGCGGCCTGTGTCTTTTTAAGATAGGAGAAGTCAATGAGATTGCACCGATTGTCCGTCTTGACTTTTCCACCTGTGGAGCTTTAGGTCCAGGTTGTTGTTGGTCGTCCAGACCAAACCTGGCTACACAGTCTACACAGTCTGTAGCTGTGTCCCAGTTCGTGGCTGTTATCCTTCAGAAGTGCTGCATGCAAAGACTGGTGGCGTCAAACCGGCGCAACTTCGCGCGCTGTTGACGAATGCCGTCCATCCATCCCTGAGCAAAGAAGGCACCAATGCATAGATCCTCTTATTGTGGCCCATCTATCCCAGGATTCATTGCGTGCCAGTGAAGAAACTAACGAGTGCTTCTACCGTCTCTTTCGCAGCCCACATTATATACAATATTTAAAAAAACAGGTTTTGGTTGTAGGTTAAAATATATTTTACTATATTTTACGTTACATAGTAATATCTTGTAGCCTTATCCTTTAAACCTACTGAATAGATTTTCAACCACTTTGTCAGCCCAGGCGTGACTTCCTGTGTCGACGATGGGAGGAGAGCAGAGCCGTGAGAGGGAGGACGAGCAGAGAGAGGACGAGGATGAAAAACATCCACAGCCCCACGACGCTGACACTTCAGCCTCCGCTGACACTTCAGCCTCCGCTGCGTCTGAAGGTCTCACATTCAGAGGAGAAATTACTTATACTTATTGTAGTTTTTGCTTAACACCGAAATATTCGTCCGTCCACAGACGCGCCAGGAGAGCTGCCCCAGTGCAGGATGGGAAACAGGCACGCGGACGACATGTGCTTCATGATCTCCTGCACCAACTGGTACTGAACTGGTCCCGGTACAGCAGCTCAACCGCTGGAGCGGAGGACGTGAATGTGTAGGACGCCTGAGGTGAGAAGGTAGAAAACCCGCGTGGAGCTGGAGGTGTTGTCCTGCGACCTCTGGGCCAGACGCTGAAGATGAGTGGCACCGGGTCCAAACAGCTTCGCGGATGAAAATAGACAAGTTCTGTATTCTGCTGATTGATTTACTGGAAGGAAAACACACAGCAACAGACCTTAAATGCAACGTGTAACATTTCTTATACTGGATGTGATTATTTTCTGGATAAACCAGTGTTTTATTTAGTGTAACTTCTGGAAAAGAAGACCAGGTAATTGGTTGCTTTTGTCTATTAAAACCACGTATCCCATAAACTCTCATGCCTCCTTCTTGAGGAGAAACCTTGTCACGGCGCACAAGCTGTGGTGGTAGAACAGACGCTATCGGGACGACTCATCGAACTGTCGCTCTGCAGTGACACTAGCGGTGGGAAAAACCTCCGCGGGGACCTTTCTCCTCGCCAAATGGTGAAGCACCGACCGGTTTGGAACAATCAAACTAACAGACATAAAGTCCATGAAAGAAGAAAACATGGACGCCGAACAAACGAGATCAATTCGGCCTCAGTAAAATAAAAAGGTTACAAGTTTCTGAATTAGACATTAAACTGCCATGAAATGAAAATGGTGCTGGAGCAGCCACTCGGTCCAGTCTCATTACCGGACAGGTGGTTCGACACGTTGCATATTTGTCCCTAAAGGGGCATTTCGGCGAAATACCACAAGGCAGATTTATTAAGCAACATCTGGTCGATTTATACTGCACATAATCGCACAGATGTCCCAATGTTAACGGACCTACAGAAACTCCTTTGGAACCGGACCCACTGAAAACGATGAAATACACATTTTACACACAGCAGAGTAATAATAATAATAATAAAAAAGACCATAAGCGGCTTTGCGAGTCGGATTCAGTTTAGAAACAGTTTTCCTGGTGTATCACACAAGGACAATAAAATGGGAAAATAAACACAAAACGACTAACATAAAAAGAGATATTAAAAAGACGTTTGAATGAGAAAAATAGAGGAAATCACTGGATCGCTGTGATACAGAAGAAAAGTTAAAAACTCCCACAAGTTCTCCAGCAACTTTTTCTTCGTCTGTGATTTCAACGTGGGTTTATGGACATTTATTCTTCAGAACGTGACACTGACACGTGTCTCTGAGGTCGGGGGCGATTGCGGTATGACCTTGAGAGAGTCCGATGCTTTGAAAAAATCCCCACTAAGTGAAAAACAAGTCTTAGCCGATGAAGTTTTCACTTTTATTGACATTTCATCGTGTTATTGGTATATAATTGGCATGGGACAGTCAAACTGAGCCAAACATTAAAAAGACACAAAAAAAATATCTCTTCCCCGTCATGTTAACGTTTACATGAATAATAAAACTTTCTCTCGTTAGAAATCAAACTGGAATCATAGAATAATCTTCAAGTCATTAACGTAAACATGCCTATTCGGTATAAGCATCGTCATTAAGATGGAACAACATTATGCGGATGATGATGACGTTCATTTTAAATAAGAGAGAAAAAAAATTACAAAAACTTTTCAAAAGCTTTTTGTTGGTTTATGTCATATTTACATGAGCTGACGTTTGATGTCCGACTGGAAGAGAATACATGAGGACTCTTTAAAGAAAAGGAAAAAGAATCCACAGGGTGCATCAGTTCGCATGTAAAGAGGTGAGCAAAAGATCGGATTTTTTTCATTTTGATTTTTATAGTCAACCCATTTAGTCAAAAACCCCACACACAAAAAAATCATACTGTATTTACAGAAAACTTCTTTCGTCTATATAAGAAGAAAAAAAAACAGAATTGAATCTCTCTTAAAGCTATTTCTGATAAAATCTGTCCGAGTTGTTGTTGTTTATTATCCGAAGAACTTCAGTAAATCCCTTAACTTCAAAAAACTCTTCCCAAACTACTCTGATATGTTTTCATCACCTACGTAGACATATACATATATATATATGTTTTGTTAAGAAAAGAGAACATTAGAAATTAAAGGCAACAACAGGCGAGTTAAAGGAAGACTTGGCCTCATGAAGCCACGATCCAAAGCTCCCTGCCACGTTGGTCAACAGATCTGCACCTATGCAGACGAATCTAAGTTTTAGTTTCAGTTTGAAATGATTTGACAAACCTGAGGACGATCCGAAAGGAGTTTGGAGTTTTTATTTCCATATGTCATTAAATACACTAAAGTATAACCTGAATATGTTCGTACACTGTTGCTACGTTCAGTTTTATTCCTCCTCATTTCTTGAAGAACAACTTCACATCTTTTTCAGGTGCCAATATGAAACACCGAGGAGGTTATGTTTTCACCCCTGACCGTGTGTTTGTTCATTTGTCAGCAAGATTACACAAAAAACTACATAGCAGATTTTTGTGAGACATTTTCTGCTGTTGTTGATATTTTCCCAATTTTTCCCAACAATAATTCACGGAGCTTTAAAAAGAAAATCATCATTTCCTGCAGATGCACCATCTCTGGCAAATGTCGCCCCTCTTTTTGGACGTGGCGTGACTCCGATGACCAAGTCTACCTTTACTTACACCGGCACGTCACCAGACCTGGGACAAAGAATGTCACCGAGCAGTTTGTCCCAGGTCGGCACAACGAAAAGCCCAAAAAAGAGGCAACATTTTTTCCGAGGACCCCTTCGCCCTCTGAGAAACGTGCAGCTGAATAAATGTTTCCAACAGAAACTGTGCGGTGGACAGAAAAAAACCCATCTCATGTACAATAATATGTTTTGTCTTTATGTGTGTTCCGTGTAAGATAATAACACTACGGTGTGTTTTCTTCAAGTATCCTTCGTCCTCTTGCACAAACAGACATCTGCTGAAATACACACTGCACTTCTTGTAAACTGCTATTCTTCTGCAAATCTCAGCAAACACAGTATATACATGGTTTCTGACGGAGGGGTAAAAAGACAGGTGGTGGTGGTGGTGGAGAGTCTCTTTAGTACAGAGCATGATTTAAATGTGATGGAGACTAAATCTTCTCCTGCTGCCGGCCACTCAACAAGTCGACTGTACATAAAGACGACCAACCAACGACTGTAAATGTAGATGGACGACATGACAGCTCCCTAAAGTGAAGTCAAATCACCTGGATCGCCCCCTGGTGGCTGGCTGCAGTATATTGCTCATAAACCCCGCTCCCTCCATGTTTGCAGATGGGACATGGACCAAATTAAATATATCGAATTACATGTGAAACCTAATTTTCCTTAAGATTGTTTCTGGTCTTATCACACGGATGTATGTTCAAGTGTTCATGTTTCTGATCAGTTTGACTTTAGTTAGTTATTTAATGCTATAAAACCGGGCTGAGACGTCATGATTGACAGCTGAGACTGACTCGTGATTGGCTGGGCGGTCGGTGGAGAAGGCGGGGGGCCTCGACACCCCAAATCACTCCCGCACAGACTCAAGATGGTGGCCGACGGTTGGCTTCGTGTTTGTACAGCGGGAGGAAGTGGTGGCGCGTCGTCCATCTTCATCTACAGTCGTCGAGTCCAAGTCACTGCTCAGCTGTTAGAACCTACATCAAGTGTCCTTCTGCACAACTGCACTGGGACCTGACGGGGACGGCGGGAGAGAACGGGAGTCATTCATCGTCAGAGGAAAGAAGAGGCAACCAAACAGAAGGTTGCCGTCTTGAACAACCCCCCCCCCCCCCTTCTTTTAAAACATAAAACCTCTGCTGCTGACGTGCCCTGGAGCAAGGCACTTAATCCCAAATCACACCAGCGCAGCGGCAGTCAATCATAAGGTTTTAATGTAGCTGCACATCTGCTACTGTTTACGAGCGGCAGCGCAGTGCGAGCCCGGCGCCCCCCAGGTGACGACAAAACCCGCCCCTCGCCTGGAGCTCCGCGATCCACAACGTGCACCGCGCCAGCCGACGACCACCCCGCACCGGCGCGGCCCTCCCGTCACCGCCTCCCCTCTCTTTGTCTTAGTGCGCGGAGAACCTGGAGACGTGGTGAACCGGCCGAGAGGTGAACAGACAACCAAAGGGACGACATTCAACGAACTAGAACCCACAGTGGACGAAGTGGCATCACGGTAAACTGTCCCCGAAAAAATCCACGCATCTCTAAACAACATGACCTGAAGTCCACATGACGACGTCACTGTACAGGCTAACCCCCCCCCCCCCCCCCCCCCCCTCCCCCTCAATAAATACAACCTATACCTCTCTAATGATCACATCATGAGCCGGAGCTTCAGGGTCTTCTGACTCTGCTCAGTTTTCAGTGATTCATCATTCCTCCCTCCACTAACGTCAGCCTCATGCCACTTCAGGGCGGGTGTCGGTGCTGTCGCCTCCCCTGCAACGCCAGCGGCGAGCACAAGAACCCAAAAAATGGCACGACGACATTGGCATCCGGACGCGTGAAAATGTTGGTCAGAAAGTTTGGGTTGGTCTCAGTCGGTCGTGATAATTCTGCTCTGGACGGAGGCAGGTCTTGGTTCTGGACTGTCGTCAGCCTCAGTGCTGCAGATTTTCCACCTTTAAGTACAAAAACTGAAGAATCACCTTCAGTTTGTGACTAGAGGCTGAAACCTCGATGAATCAACAGAATATTGATTAGAAACTATTTTTTTTTAAATGAGTCAAGCCATTTTTCATACAAACATCCATCGGTTACAGCAAAATGTGAATAATGAAATTCCTCTTGAGGCTCGATGGCCCGACAGAGAAAAACCCAACAACCTGAAGATGTCACACACACAAAAAAGGACAGGAATGAATATGAATCATCACTTCCATTCAAATGCTGATTATCTCCTTTTTGGAGCTTTTTCAGTTTTGCTCAACTCAAATTTTGATCCGACGCATGTTTGTCCTTGAATGGAAGCAGCTTCGCTCCGGGCGAAGAGAACACACAAAGAGGAAAGACAAGCTTTTTCTCAAGGAGGCAATTTTCTTTCTTTTGATGGACATTCATGTTTCCACAGACTTACACGACCCCCATTCACGGGAGTTCGAGGTAAAAAAAAAAAAAAGAATGAAGAAGGAGCAAAACCCCTCCGAGGAACAAATGTACCAATGCGGCGCCCGCGCGATACTGAACGACATCGATTTGTGCCGAGCGCTGCGTTCGGCGAATTGCTCTCGACAGCGGCGAGAACACATTCAATTACTGCAGGACGGGGAGCTACAACGCTGAGCGAATGAGAACAAGATGGGGGGGGGGGGGGGGGGGGGGGCGGAGAGAGGCGTACGGGGGCAGATGTTGTGTCACATTTTTTAAATGTATGAATGGAAATCTCAAGGGGCATCTGCAATCACGCTGCTGCCTGCGCATGTAAATATGGACAGTGTGGATTAAAGACTACAACTTCTCAGGATTATGAAGGTACGGAAGAGTATTACGGCCAGGCATAAGAATTTAACACTCCGACAATAAAGTCCAAATGTCGAGATTAAAGTTCAAATAGCCCTAAACGTCCGTGTTGTGGCTCCAGTTCAGCTGTCACACATCCACGCTAACTAACGTTAGCGAAGCTACGCTGGCTAAGCGAACGTCATCGTGTCGGGACACACAGTTGACGTTCACGTGCAAACGCCCGTCGTCAGCGCATCGTCTCTTCCAGATTCCGCCTGCCAATAATAATATCGCAACTTTCCAGCGTGGTTAGCAGCTAGTGTTAGCTTAGCAAACTGGCGAACAAAACGTCAACATCCGGTTGTTTGGTGCGGCTGAAAAGTGCTGCCGGGTCACAATTTTAGACTTTATTATATTTCAACTTTATTCTCGACATTTCGAGATTTTGACTTTATTCTCGAAATGTAAAAAAAATAAAATAAAAATTTTTCCCCCCCTAAAGATTGAATAATAAATATCAATTTATGTTTTTTTGAAAGTGGAAACATACGTGTAGCTGAGCGATTAGAATCATAGGTTATTTTTTTATAGGTTGTTGAATTGCTGTAAATAACAAATACATAAGCCATCGATAATTCTGTCAAGCACAGAGGTTTGACCCTAATGTGTCCCCACTGACGCAAAATGTAACACAAGGTGTGTTGACGACTTTGAACCAAAGACGAGGAAAAAAAATGTTGGCACTTTGGACTAAGCCGGAGACGAGCCTCAGATTTAACCAACACTAAAAGCTCTTATGAAATCATAACGAAAGAATCCAGATTCTGAAGATGATACAAATTGCGTATTGATAAAAAGAAATTGTGGGATGCTGTTGATGAGGTCGGTGTAGAGGGAGGACGGGAGGACGGACGGAGACGATTACAGGAGGACAGTGAGTAAAAGGCATTGGGAGGGTTAAAGCGAGGGATGCGCTGCCCTATTAGAGCTTTGTGAACAGAAGTAACTTCACTGAGTCCAGTTGATGTTCCTGTGCCACAGCCAGCATACTAATCCACACCCACACATCCTCCGAGCACCCACCACCCACCACCGCTCCATCGCTCCTCTATTCAAAACATGCCTCGTTCTACCTCTCGGTCCTTTCACTTGTTCCTTTCTATTTCCTCCTTCACTGCACATCCACAATTCCCCTCCAAGCACCGTTTTTTTTTCTTCTCTTTCTCTGGAAAGATAAAAAATGAGGACAAAGACAAAACTCTTGGAACGAAATTAACCGAACTAGCTCAGCTCCAGGCTCGTAAATTATCAAACCGCTAATAAAAACGGCGATAAACGCTGCGTTCCAGGCAACTCGGGGAAGTCGTGATTTTACGATCTTCCTCCACCAGATGAAGTGCAATGGAGGTCGGAAGTTCTCTTCCTCGTGGGCAAATCCGTCTCTACCCCCGACTTCACGGAGAAGCAGCCGGAGGATGTCACACAACAACGGCAGCATCCACAAAGGCGTAAGATGAAAATGGTAAACCGTCAACTCAAAGGCAACCTCGAGTACATCCGCCTGTATTTAATAAAACATTCTGCATGTAAACTGATGACGTCAATGTGGACAGGTCCTAATATGTAATCACATTTTTGTCGCGTTAATGTTAAAAATACAAGAAATGTAGAAAACATTTGGAGGCTGCACTGATGGCGGTTATATTGTCTGATCATTAGCCAAAAAACAAACTGCTGGTCAGCCAGTTTTTTTATTTGTTCAGGTTTGGTGTTGCGCTCCAGCAACATTTGGAGGTTGGAAATTGGAAATTTCATCTGAGAAATTCGGAATTCCCACATCATAAGAATACATTATAATAAAAAATAAAAACGCATTATAAAAAAAAGCTTATGTGTGATTGTGAATTAAATGTGATTTAGAAAGGTTCCGTGAGCATTAAGACACATTTATCAAATAACTTACTCCTACTTACAACAATGTAACGTCGAGTTATGTTCATCACATTTCATCTTCAGAGCAGTAAGAGCCAATCAGACACAAGGATTTACCCTAGACCTCCCATACTGTTCACTAAAAAAAAAAAAGGTATCATTCTGCAAAAACATATGTGATTTTAATTGTTCAAAAGGTTAATTTTATTTGTGTGAAATCCTTGATATCTCAAATAGCTATAAACATGTAAAATTAACAATGATATATATTTAGAATACTGTATATAAATAGGAATTAAACAATTGTTTGAAATTGAAACCAAATTCTGAGAAAAAAAAAAACCTCCAGTGGTGTATCATCCAATTAGACATAAGATTAAAATGCAAACAGTGGGATCAAATTACCACCATTTTTTTTTATCTGACGTAGTTTTCATCATTTTCATATTTTGTACAATTAATGAAAACATTTTTCAAAAGGTGTGTGCAGTCCTCTTTTGAGAATAGTTTTGGAGATCTCTTTCACACGGAAGTTTGCTAGTGGTAGTAAAAGTTATTTCAGTTTTATTATTATTTTACTTTTAGCAGCTTGATTAATACAGGCTCTAATTGTACGCATGTTAAATATGAGCAGACGTGTTGAGTCTGCTGAGAAGTCTGTTGGACTGTCGTCAGTCTTTTCTATCGCTGTATGCTGATGACTCACTATTCTACTGACAGCATCGGTTCAGGCTGTTTAAATCAACAGCTTTTGTTTGATTCAGGGAGGGAAAGTTGATCAAGATCTGAATTAATGGAGATGGTTTTTGTACTATGCGGTGATAAAAGAGAGAAAAGGGTCCTCTTTGACAGTTTTACATACCCAAACAACTGAAAATAAATTAATCCGCGAAGAGATCATTGGTTTTCTTTTTGTTATGGCCTTTCTACCTACATTTATTTTCAAGTTTAAAGTTTAGTTTTTTTAATCATATCTTTTTTTTTCTTGGGATTAAATTTCATCCGACTCACTAGTTGAAGAAGTTCACGCCTACAAGCTGCTGTTGTCCGAAGCAGAAGAGGTTTACTCTGCCTTTCTTCCACTTCCTGTTATCTTATTTCCACTGAGAAGCAGAGCAGCGTGTCGTGGCTCCCAGAAGCCAAAGTTCAGTATCGCTTCATGAGACCACGTTTCACTCGAAAGTCGGATGGGCGAGACTGAAGAATCTGCTGTTTCCGATCCTCCTATTTGCAGATTTGTTCACACTATTTGCTTTGCTCATCCTTAAAAAGACAAAGTCACTTATCTTCCTGTGCTAGTGTCACAATACAGACATGAGTCCCTAGCCAATTAGTGTCTTTCGGGATTGACTTTCCACTGTACTTTGCTAGTGTTCTTGTCCATTAGCCAACATTAGCTAGCTAACAATATGACAACCACTCCATGCGTCAACTTTGACCTCTTCCTGGGAAACGTGGCCTGTCATACCCACTCCTGAACGGGGTATTTGTAGTAGTGCTGTGTCATGGTGTTCTGCTGCACACCTTTGTTTTTGAACTGGAAAATCGTGTACACCAGCACCAGGATGCACAGTGACAGGATGCAGGGGATCACCACGGCGATGGCGTTGACCGTTGTCGGCACGTCGTTGATCGTCACCATGATGTCCACGTCGTCGAGGGGCAGCTGGCGGTCACCGCGGTTGCCGTTGCTGCCCGAGCGCTCCAGGTCCGTCAGGTCGCAGCCCATCCAGTCGCGCAGGATGGACTTTGGATATCCGGGTTCCACCGTCAGCTTCTGGTTGTCAAACTTCCAGTACTCCTTCCCCTTGTAGAAGTAGGTGTAGTCTGAGGAGGGGGGGGGCAGGATGAGAGTAACAGGGCCGATGGGGCGAAAAAATTCAAAAGGGGGTAAAGGAAAGAGAAAAAAGGGAAATTAGAGGGTTCATTTTTGTTACATTATGATAAATATTTCTTATATACAACTTCAGAATTTTTTTTTCAAGATTGGTAAATCTTGAAAATTTTCAAATATTGATATGTTTTTACGTGTGATTTTATGGCTTACAGTAAATCAATATCAGAAAAATAGTCTAACGACAATCTCTGTAGAAACTAGTTAGAAGGTCTAGGAGGACATTAGGCAGGAAGACGTCTTGACCTCATACCTCATTTACAGGGCTCCATTACACATTGTTATACTAAGGAAATCTTCGAGAAAGTAAACTGTCAGCGCTCATTTCTCGATTTGGGTTGCGTGTCACAGATTATCAGGCAGGAAGAGCCACCGTGTTCCACCGAAAGGCTACAGATCAAAAGTTTGTCGAGAGACAAACTAATTCGACGAGACGCAGGCAAATGACAAAATCACTGCTGTGAAGCGGAGAAGCAGCAGCGCTGCTGAGTAAACCTTTGCCGCTGACGGAGTTGAAGCTCATCTGTCTGCTGACGGCACATTGCTCTGCGCTTCAGCACTAATCCTGAGCAGCGTGGACGTTTTTAAATGTTAAATTGGTGAAGTTGTAAAAGTGGAAGCTGGAGACAGAGAACAGGAGACAAAGTCCAGACCCGGTTTTACTTCATCGCATGTCAGACTTTCCATTTTCAACTGGTCAAACAGAAACAACACAAATTTTAAGCTCATTTATAATTTGCTTTATAATCAAAACACAGTGTTGAATTGCGCAGCATCACATTCTTTTGCTGAACAGCGCGTCATCTTGTTAAATCGCACTGTATCGAATCAAACCCCGTGGAATTGAAAAGCAACAGAATGGACGTGAATCATATAATTAGCAGTTGCTTCATATGTGTCTTCCTTGTATGGGATCCGTAGCAACTCATAGACGACGATCGCGGGATCGTTGGCTTCACACGGAGATGTGCGTCGCGTCGGCCCCCCGAGCAACCGACACGTTTTTAGTTCTCTCATCTTAAACATCTCGGCTTAAGATGCTTGAAGATGTGGCTGTAGCCTGTAGCTGAAAGTAAAACAGCACAGTAAGTGAGACACACACACACACACACACACACACACACACACACACACACACACACACACACACACACACACACACACACACACACACACACACACACACACACACACACACACACACACACACACACACACACACACACACACACACACACACACACACACACACGACTCCCTCTGAGGAAGCCACGAGGTCATGAGGTCTCGACTCAACAAGCAGAAGAGTGATGAGTGGCAGTTTTCTTCGGAGACTACAGGACGTCTCTGAGGGGCCGCGAGCCTCTCGGCTCGTATCTCTGATAGCTTCAAGTGAAAAGCTCGCCATCATGATGTTAAAACTGGCCGCACACTGAAATGGCGATGAATATATATGGGTCCCCTATAAGACCTTGATTTCACCGTGCGGTGTTCGTGGAAAAATGGCGATTGGATTTACGCCACAGAGGAACTGCAGCATCCATTGCGTAAACCAAACAAGAAAGAGAACAGCGTTCTCCCGATATCGATCCCCTGTGACGGTGGAACGGCTGCATTTACAAAAAACAACTCAATCTCAGCAAAGAAAAAGAATCCTGTTGAGGGAAAAAAAACAGGAGTAAACCTCAGGCGGGCATTCTCTCGGCGGAGAGAGAGCTCCGGGACTTGAGAGGCTTCAAAGACGACGTCTTGTAACTACTAGATGAGTAAGTGACACAACCAGCCGACTTATTAACACCACTGCACGTTTAACTCGAGGTTATTTGTTCAAATTAGGATTTACACGGATGTTTTCTGCTGCTGGCATTGAGTTAGCCATGATGCTAAGACTGCCGCTAGTTAACGTTAGTTTAAAAAAAAAAGTAGGGGCTTATTTCTTATTCAGTTAAGTGTTGACAACTTCTTCAGAAGGAAAAGTACCTCAACACAAATACCACCTGGAACCACTAGGGGCATAAAAGACGTCTGTTTCCTCTTTAAGACCCAGACGTCCGACGACTGAAATCCTTCATCCAGTTGAAATATACCGTTAAAAACCACCAAGATCTAAACAGTGTGTTGTAAAAATGTGACTTCCAACTGGAAAAGTCGAATTTGACTCTGGCAGACAAACACAACGCTGACGCCACAAAGGGGATACGACGCCACTGACAGGCGACCGAATCAATCGCACCGTTACCTTGATCGAAAGGTCACTTTTCTCCAGGTCGGCTTGGCCAAAGTTTAAAAGATAAATATGTTTGTGATGTGCTCACAGCTCATTTGTGCGAACAAACAGATAATATCAATTTAACTGAGCTTCTTACCCAGTAAGAAACTGTGTGTCGCAGCTGACGGATCATAATGCGCAGACAGTGACACCAGACAGAACTGTGTTAAAGACACTCACAGCCCTCCCTGCTGATGAACGCCCCCTGCGGTGCATCCGGCACTCCCTTCCACACAGTGATGGGTTTGGGGTATCCCGGGTCGGCGGTGCTCTTCTCCTCGTTGTAGCGCCAGTACTGGTCCCCCTTGAAGAAGTAGGTCTTCCCGACGGGCTCCCAGCGCAGCGCCGTGTCGATGCCGTCCTTGGGGAGGCAGCTGCCCAGCTCCACCAGGCTGTGAGGGTAACCCGGCTCGGCCGTGACCTCTCTGAACACCCAGTACTTGTCGCCTGGATGAGGGGTGAAGAGGCACGGGTCAGGATGCAAATATGAAGCAATTACACGTGTTGTCCATCAGTGCACAGCCGTTAACCGGGGTATGGTCTCACCCCCGTTAGGTGAATAACCGGGGAGAGACCAATGGGAAGGAGAGTAACCCTGTACGGTGCAGTAGGCGGCGCTCTGCCAACGTACAACTGGTTGGAATAAGGCTTTTTTCCTTCCAGTTGACAAAGGTCAAAGGTCAACTGGAAGAAGAGAACATGGCCGACTTTCCATCCCCGTGCATCTCGTACATTCTCTACGCCTCGGTAACGTCACATGCCGTGGCGAAAATCCTCCGGTTTTGGAGGTAAAGCTTTGCGCTGTTGCTGTTGTTTTGCCGGCGTTGCTTCCTGCAAGCGGCACCTGTAACCTACGGAGCATGCACGGCTGCGTAAGCAGAGTTTACCCCGGTTAAGGTGTACACATGCACGAATACCCCGGTTACTGAAGGAGTTATCAGTGTCTGTTGACCGGGGCATGAGAACTCTGATTTTAGCCGGGGTAAGGTGTTTACATGGCGTTTGAGAAACCGGGGTATTGTCTTCATCGTGTTTTTATGTAAAACTTTGTTTAATAAACTGTTTCATTTGCCGTCCAGACCACATATGCCACCCCTGAGGTCTGAGCTCAACTGATGTCTTCACCCTGCAAAACAGACCCGGAGAACAGTTTAAAGTTATATATTATCATCAAAATCTAACCAAGGCTTTAAATAAATATATATTTTCCACAATTGAGTTCACAGGTTCACAGCGAGACGTCCCGCTGAGGGACAGGTAGAATAACTAGAGGCGAGAACACGACCTCGGCGGCAGACTCAAGTGTCAAAACATGAACATAACCTTAATGAATTATGATAAAAATAAAAAGCACAGGAAAATTGTGCACCGTCAGTCACGTTTAAACTGTCGTGCAACGCGGCGGCTGCGTCCTACGACGCGGAGAAAACCTTCAGACGAAACAGATTCTCTGCAGCTTTGTTCGAATGTCAGGTTCTCGATAGTTAGAGGAAAAAGACGCGGAAAAATATGAGAAAGAATAACACAGCAGAGTAAATATAATGGAAATACTTCATAAAAGCACTTTGACCAGGGTTTTAAATTCAGCCCCACTTCAATAGATGAAACAACAGGGACCGGTGCACAAGGTTAGTACAAGACACTTAATCCTAATTTTGCCCTTTTCAGACGTCAAAATGTAAAAGAACAGTACATGTGAATATACTAACAGATCATTTAGATTGGAAAAGAGGATTGGAAGGAGACGTGAGTGCAGAGAAAATGTCGTACTGGTTTGTGCCGATACAGAAAAGACGAGGAACATTTTTCAATCCAGGTGTTGGACATCTGGATTATTTCAATAAAAACCATACATCTCACCATTAGTTCTAAGATTTTTCATGAGTTTGAGTCTCCGTGTCAGTAACTTCGGGGCGTGCGGAGACCAGGTTTGAAACGGTTCACCGCGGTAATACCTCCAGACGGTAAAAGCTGAACTCAGACTACAGGAGTTTTTTTAAAATCCTTCGGTGTTGCATTAGACACTCCAGGAGAATCTTCTCTCTCTAATCTCAAACATGCTCACTCGACAAGATTCAGAAAAAATGATGGCTCATCATCATCATCATCATCATCATCCTCATCACGCTGCCACGCACCATCCCACGTCACCCCTCTGAACGGTGTGCGCTGCGTGATAATGGGCACGCCAACTTCTACATCATAAAAATAGAAGGTTTTCAAAATGAAGCCGCACGAAAGCGGAAAAGCTCCTGAAAGTGCAGGTTTTCTTCAGCCCTGAGTCACCCTCATGTAAGCTTATGGAGGAGACTATTACCTGCAAACACACACACACACACACACACACTCACAAACAACAAATCCTCCGTCTACAGGAGTTTTGTGTCCGTGTATAACACAGTGTGTTTGTGCGTGTCAAAGCCTGGTTGAGCTGTGTCATTGTGTGTCCATGGGTGTGTGTGTGTGTGTGTGTGTGTGTGTGTGTGTGTGTGTGTGTGAGAGAGAGAGAGAGTCGGGCTCTGAGGGACCAAAGCTATTAATACCTGCTCCTGGCTGGCCGCGATAGCAGGACGCTGTCAGAAGATGTTGGGACTGTGTGTGTGTGTGTGTGTGTGTGTGTGTGTGTGTGTGTGCGTGCATCACAGGGAAAGTGAGAAAGAGTGAGAGAGAGAGTGAGATGGAAACAGAGAGAGAGCCGTGAGAGAGGACGAGGGATGAGGGCGGTTTCATTCCAGCGAGCTGAAATTCTGTTGCTTAGCTGCTTCGCTGCTCTCCACCGCTTCACATTCTCTACTTCACACTTTATTAAATGTAGTTTCGGGAGGAGGAGGAGGAGGAGGAGGAGGAGGAGGAGCGCGTGACGGAGCAGGACAGAGACTAATAACAGTGGAGCAGATGGCAGACGGAGATCTGGACGCCCCCTCTGTCGGCGTTGCAGAGTTTCCTCCACTCCGCTTCGTCGAGTGGAGGAAGAGTTCGCGGGTTTGAGAGAAAAATTCCATGTCAGCCAAGCGGGAAAAAAGTTCCCTGCAAACGTTTAACTTAAACTGACACGGCGGCGTTTTAAAAAAAGTATTTCATAAGCTGTAAATGAATGTTATCCACCTATTAACACTCAACGAATAATTTATTAACACTGAAATATTTACAGCCTTTATATAAAGCAACATTATGCAACGACTGTACTGCTGCAAAACAGAGAGGTGAGCCTCTATCACTCCAACTAAACGCCCGTGAGAGGGAACCATTCCCATAATAAGTGTGTGACTGAGCAATAGTTCCTGGCTTACATGTCCAGAATCAGGCACAGAGAGTTCAAGAGCGACGACGAACTGTGGATCAGATCAGACGTTATTAAAAACCAGCGTTCATCTCCGTTATATTCAGCGAGGACACGTTTAGAACGTAAAGAATTCGGAGCGGAGTTTGGTGCGTTCGTCACGACGACGAGCACTTCCTGTTTTCTGAGAATCTGGGCATCACGAGGCGTATCGGGCATTCGTGACATCACTGGCGTTGGAAAAATGAAATATCATAAACAGTAGTTCAGTAATTCAATAACATTAGAGACGGGACCAACATCTTGTTTGGATTATAGATAACAATCATTTGTCATCACATGGTATGAATGACATCATTAGGAAATGGCATTATCATAATTTAAGATGATACATCGTAATAAGTCTGCAAGAATATTAAGACTCCGTTCATGAATGGGTTTTGGTCCAGA
The DNA here is from genome assembly GCF_022379125.1 of Scophthalmus maximus. NCBI lineage: Eukaryota > Metazoa > Chordata > Actinopteri > Pleuronectiformes > Scophthalmidae > Scophthalmus > Scophthalmus maximus. The sequence continues at coordinate 4,312,661 of NC_061520.1, forward strand.
TCTTCCCTTGTGAAATGAAACACAGCGTCGAGCTGGAGGAGGATTTTAATAATTGATTAATCCGCCTTATTTTCAAAACTGATAAACTAATCGTTCCCATCTGATTTAAATGTCATGTTGCGTCCGTCGCACACCAGCACAGATTTAGTTTAATGTGACACGAAATAGAAAAATCTTCATATTGAGGCCGAAAACCGCATGAAAAATATAAAAAAAAGTAAAATGTTCTCGTGTTGATACTAATTGATCAGTTGACTACTTTTTGCAGGTGTCGAAAAAAACAAACGTTCTTATTAACTGATCTATAAAGCACCAATAACAATAGTAAACACGCTGCACTTCAGAGCAACACGTTGCCGACTTGTTGTCATGCTCGAGCAACACGTTGCCGCGTCGAGTGTCACTCTTCGCGCCTTCTGTCGGCGCCGCGAGGACATTTAGTCACACATCTGAGCTCCGTAATAAAAATGATCAATTCAATCACCAGCTTCAGAAAAAAAAACACTGATTCGTGGGGATCGTATCTCGCTCGTACCTTTGAAGAAGACGAATTTGCCGTCAGATCTCTCGTAGGCGGCGTCGATGCGGGGCGGCAGGCCTTTCCAGAACTGATCGATCTGCATGGGGTAGCCCTCCTGCACCTTGTTGTTCCTCAGACGCCAGAACCAGCGGTCCTGCGGGACACACAGCGGGAGTTTACACATTCAGCCGCAGGACGCCGACGGCAGAACAACTCCAGTGGCCTTATCAGACTAAAGTAAATTTACTGAGCCGCTGAAAGCATCTGCATCCATCAGCTTGTTGTTTCATGTATATGATAACTCGGTTGCTGTGGAAGTGGGAACACATGCACCACTTCGACCCCGCAGCAGATAGATGTGGACGTGCCCCCGACAGGCGGTTTGCACATCGGCGCTGCTGCTCGTCCCTCATGTCGACGAAAGAGAATGAAGTGTGATTTGTAGTTTTTTTCGGCAATGCCAGAGCACCAGCATCAGTCTGAACCTGATCCAGCCATCGATTACATCTCCTTCAAAACACATTCGCTGTTGCAGTTCAGTTGCACAGAAACACAATTTACAAAAGGGAACAGAGTGGCTCGATATAGTTTCCCCCCCCCCCCCAATGGAAGACACGAACTCTGGAGAGTTGCCGTTCGGGAGAAATTATTGACGAGAGGAAAACGCGGCGCCAGGGATAATGTGGAAATACAGAAGACGAGAAACAAGAGGTGAGAGAAGAGAAGAAACAGCCAGGTGGATGCAGGGAATGGAAAAAAGACAAAGGACAATCGGGAGAGGCAAGGGGAGAGGAAAGGAAGCAGGAGGCAGGAGAGGAGAGATGTAAGAAAGAGGAGAGGGAAAGAAAGAAAGAGAAGAAGCGGTGGAGAGGAAGGGATATGAATCTTAGCTCATCATCATTTGGCTTCGGTGAATCTAGGACAGAGCCACGCATATGGTCCCCAGTGAACACACACACACACACACACACACACACACACACACACACACACACACACACACACACACACACACACACACACACACACACACACACACACACACACACACACACACACACACACACACACACACACACACACACACACACACACACACACACACACACACACACACACAGCGAATGCTTTTTTATTCTGTCTGAACAGGAAAAGGAAAAGAAAAGAGGAAAAAGAAAAGAAAAATCAATGCTTCGCATCCACGAGTGATTCGCACCGCGGAGACATCCCATAATAATGAGTGTCTCCTTTCAAACGCCCACTTGGCCCTCACCGCTCCCTGCGTCCTGACGTGGCCTCGTCCAGGAGCTGAAGGGAGAAGAGACTCGGCCTCGTCTCTCTGATCAGTGACGCTGATGATGATGACGACGATGATGATGACGATGATGACGGTGACGATGATGATGACGACGATGATGACGATGATGACGGTGACGATGATGATGACGACGATGATGACGATGACGATGACGATGATGACGGTGATGATGATGATGACGATGATGATGACGATGATGATGACGATGATGACGATGATGGTGATGACGATGATGATTATGTATTTTTGATATTAGACACAGACTTGTGTGTTTCTGTCCAACAACATGTTAACTCGACCTGGACCTTGTGTCTGTTCCAGGTTTTGAACAATTTCAACCAAAAGAGTGTTTTGGGAAACGTCTGAATCTATCGAACGCATCGAGTGTCACAGGAACAAAACGAGATTCGTAGTTCGGCGCTGAGTGATAAAATGTGAAGTTGGTACAGAAAGACTCAAGTAATTGGAAAGAAAGAAGAAAAACCAAACCTGAAAAATATTGCGAATCACAACGGAGGATAAAACAATCGCAGCTGGTGTAGAAATATTACAGTTCTTCATCAGAGTTCCTCAGTTTTAACATCAGTGAGAAAGACAGAAGGATGGATGGATGGATGGATGGATGGATGGATGGATGGATGGATGGATGGAGAGTCAGACAGGTAGAGAGGAGGGGGGGGCAGGTATGGACAGACAGACGGGTGAGCTGTGGAAAGAGACAGACAGACAGACAGGAAGTGCAGACAGACACGGAGAGCGGGAGGCGGTTCTGTGACCTTTTCTAACATTCAGTTTAAAGATCAGAGACATCAAAATGGATTTTTCTTCCTCTTCAACGCTGCTTCCTCAGCGTGCAGCCGTCACACACACACACACACACACACACACACACACACACACACACACACACACACACACACACACACACACACACACACACACACACACACACACACACACACACACACACACACACACACACACACACACACACACACACACACACACACACAGTCATGTATAATACATTAAACACGGGGCTCTCTCCTCTCTCTGTTTGACATCAGCCATTTTTACCTTTTTGATCCCGGGTGTGCGGATTTTTCACTGCGTGTGCACATCTGCACTGTACTTCACAGCTGTAACGGAGGCATTGACCCCTTCATCATCATCATCATCATCATCATCACGGAGCCGGACGGTACCGTGTGTGCCGCCCCTGGTTCCGATCCTTCAGACTTACGATACCACGAGAGCAAACCCCAGCGATGATCGAACCCCTGAACGTTTGTCGGTGTCGGAACGATCGTTACCGTCTGAGCTGCAGCGTGACCGGCCCTCGCTCGCTCGCTCGCTGCAGCTCAGGATCCTGCGTCCTCTCCGCTGAATGTGCAATTAAGGCCTTTTTCCCCCAGTGACACCCTGTTCCATAAAGCAACCGGCGGCTGCATGAGTCACCCTCAGTCGGAGCTAACACCCAGTAATTACAGACAAGAGCCGCATCCCATTATATAACAAAAAAAAAACCACGCACGCCAGGTTTGGTAGAGTTTTTCTTTTTTTTGCGTGTTCAATATTTGAGATTTTTCCCCGCTGGGTTTGACTGTAACAATAGAAGCGCAGGCGGGCGAGCTGGACCCAGATGCAGACGCTGGGACGGGCAGCTGCAGAGGCGTAGTCTTTAATAATTATGAAAAAGGAGTCTTCCGAGGCTGACGGCTGCGGGGAAACGTCCAGACAGGAAATCCAAAACTCGGGGAACAGAAGCACAGAACATGAGCAGGAACCTAAACTTAACAGAAGGGGGCGGGAACAGACGGAGCGATACGGAGCCAAATCCCTCCCCCTCGAAGGACGCGCTCTCCGAAGTGCCGAACCCAAATGAGATCGTCTGGCCTCCGGTTTTATTTCCTTTTCATCCTCGGCTCCTGTTTCCGATTGCCCAGTGATTCCGTGGCGATTCGTCACCGGCACTACCTCGCGATGGTTGAGCCGTGAAAGAGAAGCAAAGGAGACCTTTCTCTGCCATATTTGAAGAGGCCTTTGAAATGAGACATTTGGCGGCAGCGACTCAACACACTGGAAACATACGAGTCTCTGCACCCCGACGGTGTTTCAGTTTTTCCCAGCCGTGCGTCGACCGTGTCCCTGTCCCGTGTCCCTGTCCCGCGTCCCTGTCCCGTGTCCCTGTCCCGCGTCCCTGTCCCGTGTCCCTGTCCCGTGTCCCCTGCTCACCTTGAAGACAAACATCTCGCGCCTGAAGAAGGCCACGGTGTTGAAGTCGCCGTCGCAGATGTTGGGCTTGCCGTTACCGGGCAGCGCGGGCCGGTCGCCGGGCGGACGCGCCGGGCGCGAGTGCTTGCGCTCGGAGCCGGAGTGCGGCCGTCGGGAGGGTAACGTGGGCAGCGGCCGCGTGGGCTCCAGCATGGCCGTGGGGATACCTGCGGAGAACAAAATCAAATCACAATCGCAAATAACAACATGAACCATTCCAGCGCGGTGACAGAATTCTGTCTGATCAAATGTCGTTTTGGGGTTTATGAGACAGTAACGTGTCCGTATATATATATATGTACATATATATTTGGAACATATCATTTCCGGGACAGTTGGACATGCAAAGTTTTTTTTTTTTACAGTCATCAACACGTCCCTCTGTTCTCCAGAGATTCTCCTGCCGTGTTCTCACTCAGACATTTTCTGGACATTTTGCCAGGTGCATTTGTGTTTTCCATAAATTTAGAGTCATCTGGCAGCTTTTATAGATTAGTGAGTTATGCTAACGACTTTGGTACGGAAGGTTTGGGTTCGCGTCTCGGTTGGGGCGTGGCTAAAATACAGTGTGTAAAAAAAAACAATAATTACAAATATCAATGATTTTGAGTCACTTTGGACAAAAGCTTCAGTACACTTTTACCAAAGTTTATGGTAAAACTGCAAAATACCAAGCCTCAATCACATCTCTTATTCATAAGGATTTGACGACGTCACCTTAGATAGACAGGAAGTACCGATGTATCGGGAGCGATAAACATTCGGGTCGGCCTTTAGTTTCTATGTGCGATCTTGCGTCCTGCAGACGGAGTTGGGACGACCGCGCCTCCTGGATCTACGGACAAATCTTCGCATTGCTACTTGAGAGAAACAGGAGAACTGTACAAAAATTTACACTGAATTCCCCCCCAAAAAATGTGTTCATCGTGCGCGTGGAGTCAAGGCGTTCTGGCTGCGAGGAAGAGAACGACTTTTTCATGCAAATATGCGTCTCAGGCCTCACGTCTTCCCATTTGCCTCCCAGCTGGAGAGAAAACCCCTCTGATCCAGAGAACCGTGATGAGGACGCAGAAGAGAACCCATTTTTTTCTCAGGCGTCCAAAAGTACTTTATATTTCCATGTTTAAAAATAAATAATTAAATACACCATCAGAAATATTTTCTGCTTTGAGGCTTTTAAAAAAATTCCACATTCCCCACTTAACACACCAGCAGTCTCAGTTTTTAATTTTTTATTTTTGAAGCAGACGTCTCCACTGAGGGCGGCTGGTTGGTTATTCTCCGGTGCCGGAGACACAGAGCAGCGAAGCGGAGCGGGATGAACCCTCGGCAGAGGAGGAAACCACGACAGGCTTCGTTATCTCCACGCCGAGCACGAGCGCGGCGGGAAATGAAAACCGACCGCGTCGACGACCGCCCGCGTTCCGGCCTCTCCTCCGCCCTTCGCCGCCGACGGGAAAGGTCAACCGTGTCTCGTGACCTTCAATGTTGAGATCAGTTTTTGTTCCGAGGGACGACGGGGAAACTTTCCTGCTGCGAAGATTAAAGGGGGGGAAAAAAACAAAAGCGAGGACGACGGAACCCGGGGGGCCGACGAAATAAACGCTGGAGATATTGTACTTATTATAACGTATTGAACAAAATGTCAACGTTGCTTTGTGTTTTTTTTAAACGAGTAAACGTTACAGTGCAATACAACAGACGCTGTGAGGATTGGCTCAGGGCCGTCGGAACGCGAAGCGTCTTCTCTTCTCTCAGACGGAGCGAAGCGTCCCCAGCGTGAACACAAGAGAGAAGACGAGACGCTCAGCGTTTGTCTGTTGTTGCATCGGCAGGCGCGATGCTGCTTCACAGTCGAACACTGTACGTTCACCCGCGGCGTCGCTCCGCCGCTGGACGACAGCTCTTCATAATCCAGCTGCACTCAGCTCCAGGATGAATAATTAATAACCGAGGTGCGTTGTGGTTCTTTCTCAAGTCTTTTTTCTCAGGGTCTCAAGTGAAGACTTGAGTCAGGCAGAGAAATTGAAAATGAGTCTGACTTTTTTTTGGACCTAAATGTATAAACCCAGGGTCCCTGCAGTTTAACTTCACCTGTCTGTCTTTTTAGTCGATCAATCAATCAATGGATCGATCGACCAATCAATCCGATTGACTATTTATATCGCTTGAGGAAGTTCTTCTCACACTGACAAAGTGTAACTGATGAGTTTTGATTTAATTTGAGTCGGTATCTGTGTTTGCCTTTTCAAATATTAACTTTCATTTGACAGATTAAACAATGCACTGAAAACATGTGCATTTATGTTTATATTCTAAATTTAAAAAAATGTATTTGCTATATTATATATATATATATATATATATATATATATATATATATATTTCAAGTTCTATATATTTGGTTGCATTCATGTTTTCTTTGTGTTTATCGTTATTTATATCAAAGTTTTTGGTTAAACTGTAAAAATCAAGCCTTAATTATATTTCTTGGTCATTAGGGTTTGATAACGACATCTTATCAACCATTGACGATTCTTAATATATACATCCGCCGATAGATCTCATCAGAAATTGTTTACCACCTAATATCGGTATACGCATCAGTCCCCAAAATCCATAACGGTCAGGCTAACCCTGTAAAGACGCTTGATGGTTATTGCACACATTTGTCATGTGCTAGTTGAATGAACACGTGGACTTTATCTATAAATGGATTTATTGATTGATGAAGTTTGCCGAGTTGGAGGCTGCACATTGAGGACACATTCATTAATGACTCAGAAGCAGCAAAACGTTTAGTCATTCACAAAAAAAACCCCGTTAATTAAAATCTGTCCGTCATACAAAACGTACCCCCGTCTGTTCTCCGTCCCTCAGGGTGTTCCCCCCCGGGGGGCTCGCGCACATATGAAGTGATTTTATTTGTATAAATTGTTATTGAGGTTTATTATGGATTTGTAAATTGTTTTCCCTATAAGACTAGTGTTGCCCCTCAACGCGCGGACGTACAGTACGGTGTCGCGACCTTCGGTTTGACCCCAAAAATTCCTGCGCGATAAACCGATGAATAAAACAGACAAGCAAACAAACGGGTTTTCCTTTACCGTAGATTTTCTGGATGCCCTGCAGGTCGTCCAGAGGCAGCTTGAAGTTGTGCGTGTCCATGTACTGGTAGAAAGGAGCCATGATGGCGCTGGGGTCGTTGGAGTGCTCCAGGCCCAGAGCGTGACCCAACTCGTGAACCGCCACCAGGAACAAATCGTTACCTGGCGAGAGAGAGAGAGAGAGAGAGAGAGAGAGAGAGAGGACGATCAGATCAGAGGTGGAGACGACAGGGAAGGAGATAAGGGGAAATAACTGTAAAAGATGGAGAGAGGGAAGAGAAAAGAACCTGTCAAGCGAGAGAGGAAGATGAAGGCGGACATAAAGGGGGAGGGAGAGGGAGGAAAAACTAACTTTCCACATCGCTGACAGACTTTAAAGAGCTTTTTTAAAAGGTAATTTCGCAGCAGAAAATCCGGCGATGACGAAGAAAACTACTTTGTGCCGCTGATGCGTTTTCCCCCGTCTGCAAACGGACCAACCGGAGAGGAGCAGAGACGCGGCGTCAGTCCAACACACCGTCAAGAGCCGAGCGGCCGTCGACTCATCAGCCGCGCGACGTGAATCTCACATCAACAGAAGAATCCGTTGAGGCGACGCGCCGGGTTCCTTCGAACGACACTGCCTGACGGGGGGGATTATTGAAGAGTGCACAAAAACAGTTTGCTGCCGCATCCTGTAGAATGCACGAGTTCACACTCACACACAGATTTAAAATTCATAATCTGGTCATGTATAAATAATGTGCCGCCGCCCGCAGGAGTTTCAAGAATAAGCCCGTGAATAAGAAAAACACGGGGCTGAATAATCTGATGCGTCAGCGTTTGGATGTTTTTCTCCTCTTTTAAATACGAGCGGCGAAGCACGCGCAGATTTCCCAAATGAAACGTGTGCCGGCTTTGGAAAACAGATCACGCTAAGCCGCGCGGTTAACACTCGGATCCCCGCTCCAGAGATCTCGACACGTATGGTCAAAACGCACGTGATCCAACACAAGGAAGCTCGAGCTGCTGAAGGGCCCATAGTCCACCAAGAGTCTTTACTAGTGTCTTTAGGTCACTCGCGCTGGGGCTACATCCGTGCTTACGATCATTCACGTACACTGGTCATGTGCATGTCGGCGCAAACAGGAAGCAGATCGTCCACTCTGCGGTCGGTTGCCTAGTTACATAAAAGGTGGGACTGTGGCTGACGGGAAGTGTGAGCGACGCTTCGCGTTCACCGCCGGTCGTCAGAGTCGTGACTGATGGGAACCAATCAGGAAGAGATCGTCTGGGCCTCTGCGTCTCAGTTCCAGACTCAGACACGAGCCTCCCGGAGTTGCCAAACTTTGACGGGACCACAAGTAACCACCTGGTTTCTGAAACTTTTGGAAAACGATGACGACTCAACTACCGCTGCTGGTCCAACCAGCTGCAGAGGAGACAATCTGCTTCCTGTTGACTCTGGGGCACGTGCACCACTGGTCATGCGACACGTGTTTGCAGGCGCGTTAGCGTGGACGGAGATCATTTATTGATACGGAGCCAAAGAGGCTCGTCGGGATGGAGATGGAGTGGACACAGTCTGAGGCCTTAAAAACCCTCAAATGCTCATAAGACGTATCAAATGACGTATGTATGAAGTGCAAATTAGGTCTGAAGGTATAATATAGGATTTTCACGAAAAAGAAAATGAAATGGTTAAAAGAACTTGGAGCGATCAGAGGAAGAAGTCACCGATACGAAGGTTTGATCCGAGGCCGAAATGTCAAAGCAGGTTTTTTCTGCAGCAGCAACAGAAACATCACCTGTACTTCTACTATTTTTACTCCTCTTCCACTTACTCAAAGAAGGGAGACAGGAAGTGGCGTGTTCTCCTCCTGCAGGTTCTGTCGGAACAACGCTCTCTGTCATCATCAAGAGCTCGGACTCTGAGCTGCCGTCAGATTCTTAATGACTTCTTAAGGTCTGAACGCGCCGCTCAAATTAATACATTTCATCGCCTCAGTAATTGGTTTGACTCTGTTTGAACCTAATTACAGAAACATAATTATCTTTCTTCATTCAGGCTGTGTGTGTGTGTGTGTGTGTGTGTGTGTTATCGCCCCGATGCCTCATAGACTAATGTAACTGTACAGAGCGTCAAGAGTCTGGAGTATTGTAGCCGTGACAAATCCCCCAATTCCTCCAACTCTGAACTACAACTCGAAATGTCTTCAAATGTCTCCGATTTGCAGAGGAAAGGCAAACGTGGCGACTCGCACGGAGGTCGGGTCCACCTCATTCAAAAGTTGACGAGAAAAACTCTTAGTTGCAGGTGATTATACGTATCTGAACACATTGTTATGGACAATATATTTGATTTCTCTGAATAAGTTCTTCTTAATATTACACACTGTAGCTTTAAATGACAAAAAAAAAAAACATCTTTGGAAACATTGATTTAACATCTACTCTGATTTAGATTTAGTTTGGTCCATGTCCCATCTGCTCACCTGGAGGGGGCGGGGCTTATGACCTATACTGCAGCCAGCCACCAGGGGGCGATCAAGATGTTTTGGCTTCACTTTTGGAAACACTGTCATGTCGTCCATCTTTATTAGTTGATATGAATGAAAAGCCGGCTAATGGAACCAGTATCC